>NC_142170.1:37404911-37444631 GCF_029865625.1 Vigna umbellata
TGGAGAATAGGTGGACGAAGCGATGGGAATCGAAACTGTGAAGGAATGGAGAACTGGAAAGAAGTGGAGGAGAGGGTGGGTGACGAAGTGGAGGAAGTGGAAGAAGTTGACAAAATGGAGGAAGTGGAGGAAGTTGACGAAGTGGACGAAGAAGAGGAAGTGGTGGTAGTGGACGAAGTGGACGAAGTTGACCAACTTGACGAAGTGGACGGAGTGGACGGAGTGGAGGAAGGCAAGGAAGCGGGGGAAGCGGAGGAAGTGGAGGAAGTGCAGGAAGTGGAGGAAGTAGAGGAAAAGGAGGAAATGGAGGAAGTGGACGAAGTTGACGAAGTGGTTGTAGTGGACGAAGTTGACGAAGTGGACAAAGTGGACGAAGTGGACGAAGAGGACGAAGTTGAAGAAGTGGAAGAAGTGGAGGAAGTGGAGGAAATGGACGAAGTTGACGAAGTGGAGGAAGTGGACGAAGTTGACGAAGTGGAGGAAGTGGAGGAAGTGGAGTAAGTAGAGGAAGTTGAGGGAGTGGAGGAAGTGGAGGAAGTTGACGAAGTTGACGAAGTGGAGGAAGTGGAGGAAGTGAAGGAAGTGGAGGAAGTGGAAGAAGTGGAGGAAGTTGACGAAGTGGACGAAGTGGACGAAGGGGACGAAGTGGACGAAGGGGACGAAGTGTAAGAAGTGGAGGAGGTGGAGGAAGTTGACGAAGAGGACGAATATCATGAAGTGGAGGAGGAAGTAGACGAAGTGGACGAAGTGGACAAAGTTGAAGTTGTGGAAGAACTAGAATTGGACGAAGTGGTCGAAGTTTACGAAGTGGACAAAGTGGGGGAAATGGACGAAGTTAATGAATGCACGAAGTGGACGAAGTGGACGAGGTGGAGGAAGTAGAGGAAGTGGAGGAAGTTGACGAAGTTGACGAAGTGGACCAAGTGGACGACCTGGAGGAAGTGAGGAATGGGAGGAAGTGGACGAAGTGAACGAAGCTAACAAAGTTGACGAAGTGGGTGAAGTGGACAAAGTGGAGAAAGTGGAGAAAGTGCAGGAAGTGGAGAAAGTGGAGGAAGTTGACAAAGTGCACGAAGTGGAGGAAGTGGACGAAGTGGAGCAAGTTAACGAAGTCGACGAAGTCGAGGAAGTGGAGTAAGTGGAGTAAGTGGAGTAAGTGGAGGAAGTGAAGGAGGTGGACGAAGTAGATGAAGTTAACGAAGATGACGAAGTGGACGAAGTGGACGAATTGGACGAATTGGACGAAGTGGAGGAAGTGGAGGAACTGGAGGAAGTGGAGGAAGTGGAAGAAGTGGACAAAGTGGACGAAGTTAACGAAGTGGACGAAGTTGACGAAGTTGACGAAGTGGACGGAGTGGACGGAGTGGAGGAAGTTGAGGAAGTGGAGGAAGTTGACGAAGTTGACAAAGTGGACCAAGTGGACGAAGTAGAGGAAGTGGAGGAAGATTACGAAGTGGAGGAAGTGGAGGAAATGGACGAAGTTGACGAAGTGGACGAACTGGAGGAAGTGGATGAAGTGGAGGAAGTGGACGAAGTTGACGAAGTGGACAAAGTTGACGAACTGGAGGAAATGGAGAGAGTGGAAGAAGTGGAGAAACTGAAAGAAGTGGAGGAGGTGGACGAAGTGGAGGAAGTGGAAGAAGTTGACAAAATGGAGGAAGTAGAGGAAGTTAACGAAGTGGACGAAGAAGAGGAAGTGGTGGTACTGGAGGAAGTGGACGAAATTGACGAAGTGGACGAAATTGACGAAGTGGATGAAGTGGACGAAGTGGAGGAAGTGGAGGAAGTGGATGAAGTGGACGAAGTCGAGGAAGTGGAGGAAGTGGAAGAAGTGGACGAAGTCGAGGAAGTGGAGGAAGTGCAGGAAGTGAAAGAAGTGGAGGAAGTGGACGAAGTTGATGAACTTGACGAAGTGGACGAAGTGGAGGAAGGGGAGGAAGCGGAGGAAGGAGAGGAAGCGGAGGAAGCGGAGGAAGCGGAGGAAGTGGAGGAAATGGAGGAAGTGGAACAAGTGGAGGAAGTGGAGGAAATGGACGAACTTGACGAAGTGGACGAAGTGGAGGAAGTGGACGAAGTGTAGGAAGTTGAGGAAGGGGAGGAAATGGAGGAAGTGGGAAACGTGGAGGAAGTGGAGGAGGTGGAGGAAGTGGAGGAAGTTGACGAAGTGGAGGAAGATGACGAAGTGGACAAAGTGGACGACGTAGAGGAAGTGGACGAAGTGTACGAAGTAGACGAAGTTGATGAAGTGGACGAAGTTGACGAAGTTGAAGAAGTGAAAGAAGTACAAGTGGACGAAGTGGTCGAAGTGTACGAAGTGGACGAAGTGGGGGAAATGGAGGAAGTGAACGAAGTGCACGAAGTGGACGTGGTGGACGAAGTGGAGGAAGTTGACGAAGTGGACGAAGTGGACGAAGTTGACCAAGTGGACCAAGTGGACGAACTGGACGAAGTGGACGAAGTGAGGAATGGGAGGAAGTGGACAAAGTGCACGAAGTTAACGAAGTTGACGAAGTGGGTGAAGTGGACAAAGTGGACGAAGTGGACAAAGTGGAGGAAGTGGAGAAAGTGAAGGAAGTTGACGAAGTGCATGATGTGGAGGAAGTGGAGGAAGTGGACGAAGTGGAGGAAGTGGACAAAGTGGAGTAAGTGGAGTAAGTGGAGTAAGTGGAGGAAGTGAAGGAGGTGGACTAAGTGCACGAAGTGGACGAAGTGGACGAAGTGGACGAAGTGGACGAAGTGGACGAAGTGGACGAAGTGGACGAAGAGGACGAAGAGGACGAAGTGGACGAAGTGAAGGAAGTGAAGGAAGTGGAGGAAGTGGAGGAAGTGGAGGAAGTGGAGAAAGTGGAGGAAGTGGAAGAAGTGGAGGAAGTTGACGAAGTGGACGAAGAGGACGAATTGGACGAATTGGACGAAGTGAAGGAAGTGGAGGAAGTGGAGGAAGTGGAGGAAGTGGAGGAAGTGGAGGAAGTGGAAGAAGTGGAGGAAGTTGACGAAGTGGACGAAGTTGACGAAGAGGACCAAGTGGACGAACTAGAGGAAGTGGAGGAAGTGGAGGAAGTGGAGGAAGTGGAGGAAGTGGAGGAAGTTGACGAAGTGGACGAAGTTGACGAAGAGGACCAAGTGGACGAACTAGAGGAAGTGGAGGAAGTGGAGGAAGTGGAACAAGTGGACGAAGTGGAGGAAGTGGACAAAGTGGTCGAAGTGGACGAAGTGGACGAAGATGACGAAGTTGAAGAAGTGGAACAAGTGGAGGAAGTAGAGGAAATGGACGAACTTGACGAAGTGGACGAAGTCGACGAAGTGGAGGAAGTGGACGAAGTGTACGAAGTTGACGAAGTGGACAAAGTGGAGAATGTGGACGAAGTGGAGGAAATGGACGAAGTTGACGAAGTGGACGAAGTGGAGGAAGTGGATGAAGTGGACGAAGTGGACGAAGTGGACAAAGTTGACGAACTGGAGGAAGTGGAGAAAGGGGAAGAAGTGGAGAAACTGAAAGAAGTGGAGGAGGTGGACGAAGTGGAGGAAGTGGAAGAAGTTGACAAAATGGAGGAAGTGGAGGAAGTTGACGAAGTGGACGAAGAAGAGGAAGTGGTGGTAGTGGAGGAAGTGGACGAAATTGACGAAGTGCGCGAAGTGGATGAGGTGGACGAAGTGGACGAAGTGGACGAAGTTGACCAACTTGACGAAGTGGACGGAGTGGACGGAGTGGAGGAAGGCAAGGAAGCGGGGGAAGCGGAGGAAGTGGAGGAAGTGCAGGAAGTGGAGGAAGTAGAGGAAAAGGAGGAAATGGAGGAAGTGGACGAAGTTGACGAAGTGGTTGTAGTGGACGAAGTTGACGAAGTGGACAAAGTGGACGAAGTGGACGAAGAGGACGAAGTTGAAGAAGTGGAAGAAGTGGAGGAAGTGGAGGAAATGGACGAAGTTGACGAAGTGGAGGAAGTGGACGAAGTTGACGAAGTGGAGGAAGTGGAGGAAGTGGAGTAAGTAGAGGAAGTTGAGGGAGTGGAGGAAGTGGAGGAAGTTGACGAAGTTGACGAAGTGGAGGAAGTGGAGGAAGTGAAGGAAGTGGAGGAAGTGGAAGAAGTGGAGGAAGTTGACGAAGTGGACGAAGTGGACGAAGGGGACAAAGTGGACGAAGGGGACGAAGTGTAAGAAGTGGAGGAGGTGGAGGAAATTGACGAAGTGGACAAAGTGGAGAATGTGAACGAAGTGGACAAAATGTACGAAGTGGAGGAAGTCGACGAAGAGGACGAATATCATGAAGTGGAGGAGGAAGTACACGAAGTGGACGAAGTGGACAAAGTTGAAGTTGTGGAAGAACTAGAATTGGACGAAGTGGTCCAAGTTTACGAAGTGGACGAAGTGGGGGAAATGGACGAAGTTAATGAATGCACGAAGTGGACGAAGTGGACGAAGTGGACGAAGTGGAGGAAGTAGAGGAAGTGGAGGAAGTTGACGAAGTTGACGAAGTGGACCAAGTCGACGAACTGGACGAAGTGAGGAATGGGAGGAAGTGGACGAAGTGGACGAAGCTAACAAAGTTGACGAAGTGCGTGAAGTGGAGAAAGTGGAGAAAGTGGAGAAAGTGGAGGAAGTGGAGAAAGTGGAGGAAGTGGACAAAGTTGACGAAATGGACGAAGTCGACGAAGTGGAGGAAGTGGAGTAAGTGGAGTAAATGGAGTAAGTGGAGGAAGTGAAGGAGGTGGACGAAGTAGATGAAGTTAACGAAGATGACGAAGTGGACGAAGTGGACGAAGTGGACGAAGTGGACGAAGTGGACGAAGTGGACGAAGTGGACGAATTGGACGAATGGGACGAAGTGGAGGAAGTGGAGGAACTGGAGGAAGTGGAGGAAGTGGAAGAAGTGGACAAAGTGGACGAAGTTAATGAAGTGGACGAAGTTGACGAAGTTGACGAAGTGGACGAAGTGGACGGAGTGGACGAAGTTGAGGAAGTGGAGGAAGTTGACGAAGTTGACGAAGTGGACCAAGTGGACGAAGTAGAGAAAGTGGAGGAAGTGGAGGAAGTGGAGGAAGTGGAGGAAGAGGACGAAGTGGAGGAAGTGGACGAAGTGGACGAAGTGGAGGAAGATTACGAAGTGGAGGAAGTGGAGGAAATGGACGAAGTGGACGAAGTGGACGAACTGGAGGAAGTGGATGAAGTGGAGGAAGTGGACGAAGTTGACGAAGTGGACAAAGTTGACGAACTCGAGGAAGTGGAGAGTGGAAGAAGTGGAGAAACTGAAAGAAGTGGAGGTGGAGGAAGTGGAGGAAGTGGAAGAAGTTGACAAAATGGAGGAAGTAGAGGAAGTTGACGAAGTGGACGAAGAAGAGGAAGTGGTGGTAGTGGAGGAAGTGGACGAAGTGGACGAAGTCGAGGAAGTGGAGGAAGTGGAAGAAGTGGACGAAGTCGAGGAAGTGAAGGAAGTGCAGGAAGTGAAAGAAGTGGAGGAAGTAGACGAAGTGGACGAAGTTGATGAACTTGACGAAGTGGACGGAGTGGAGGAAGGGGAGGAAGCGGAGGAAGGTGAGGAAGCGGAGAAAGCGGAGGAAGTGGAGGAAGTGGAGGAAATGGAGGAAGTGGAACAAGTGGAGGAAGTGGAGGAAATGGACGAACTTGACGAAGTGGACGAAGTCGACGAAGTGGAGGAAGTGGACGAAGTGTAGGAAGTTGAGGAAGTGGAGGAAGTGGAGGAAGTGGGAAACGTGGAGGAAGTGGAGGAGGTGGAGGAAGTGGAGGAAGTGGAGGAAGTTGACGAAGTGGAGGAAGATGACGAAGTGGACAAAGTGGACGACGTAGAGGAAGTGGACGAAGTGTACGAAGTAGACGAAGTTGACGAAGTGGACGAAGTTGACGAAGTTGATGAAGTGAAAGAAGTACAAGTGGACGAACTGGTCGAACTGTACGAAGTGGACGAAGTGGGGGAAATGGAGGAAGTGAACGAAGTGCACGAAGTGGACGTGGTGGACGAAGTGGAGGAAGTTGACGAAGTGGACGAAGTTGACGAAGTTGACCAAGTGGACGAACTGGACGAAGTGGACGAAGTGAGGAATGGGAAGAAGTGGACGAAGTGGACGATGTTAACGAAGTTGACGAAGCGGGTGAAGTGGACAAAGTGGACGAAGTGGACAAAGTGGACGAAGTGGAGGAAGTGGAGAAAGTGGAGGAAGTTGACGAAGTGCATGATGTGGAGGAAGTGGAGGAAGTGGAGGAAGTGGAGGAAGTGGACGAAGTCGACGAAGTGGAGGAAGTGGAGGAAGTGGAGTAAGTGGAGTAAGTGGAGTAAGTGGAGGAAGTGAAGGAGGTGGACGAAGTGGACGAAGTTGACAAAGTGGACGAAGTGGACGAAGTGGACGAAGTGGACGAAGTGGACGAAGTGGACGAAGAGTACGAATTGTACGAATTGGACGAAGTGAAGGAAGTGGAGGAAGGGGAGGAAGTGGAGGAAGTGGAGGAAGTGGAGGAAGTGGAGGAAGTGGAAGAAGTGGAAGAAGTGGAGGAAGTGGAGGAAGTTGACGAAGTGGACGAAGTTGACGAAAAGCACCAAGTGGACGAACTAGAGGAAGTGGAGGAAGTGGAGGAAGTGGAAGAAGTGGAGTAAGTGGAGGAAGTGGAAGAAGTGGACGAAGTGGAGGAAGTGGAGGAAGTGGTGGAAGATTACGAAGTGGACGAAGTGGGGGAAATGCACGAAGTTGACGAAGTGGACGAAGTGGTGGAAGTGGACGAAGTGGAGGAAGTGGACGAAGTTGACGAAGTGGACAAAGTTGACGAAGTGGAGGAAGTGGAGAGAGTGGAAAAGGTGGAGTAACTGAAAGAAGTGGAGGAGGTGGACGAAGTGGAGGAAGTTTACGAAGTGGAGGAAGTGGACGAAGTTGACAAAATGGAGGGAGTGGAGGAAGTGGAGGAAGTTGACGATGTGGACGAAGTGGACGAAGAAGAGGAAGTGAAGGAAGTGGACGAAATTGACGAAGTGGAGGAAGTGGACGAAGTTGAGCAACATGACGAAGTGGACGGAGTGGAGGAAGGCAAGGAAGCGAAGGAAGCAGAGGAAGTAGAGGAAGTTGAGGAAGTAGAGGAAAAGGATGAAATGGAGGAAGTGGAGGAAGTTGACGAAGTGGTCGTAGTGGACGAAGTCGACGAAGTTGACGAAGTGGACAAAGTAAACAAAGTGGAAGAAGTGGACGAAGTTGAGCAAGTGGAGGAAGTGGAGGAAGTGGAGTAAGTGGAGGAAGTTGAGGGAGTGGAGGAAATGGAGGAAGCTGACGAAGTTGAGGAAGTGGACGAAGTGGAGGAAGTGAAGGAAGTGGAGGAAGTGGAAGAACTGGACGAAGTTGACGAAGTGGAGGAAGTGGAGGAAGTGGACGGAGTGGAGGAAGTGGAGGAAGTGGAGGAGGTGGAGGAAGTTGACGAAGTTGACAAAGTGGACAATGTGGACGAAGTGGACAAAATGTACGAAGTGGACGACGTTGACGAAGTGAACGAAGTTGAGAAGTGGAGGAAGTAGACGAAGTGGACGAAGTGGACAAAGTTGAAGTTGAGGAAGAACTAGAAGTGGACGAAGTGGTCGAAGTTTACGAAGTGGACGAAGTGGGGGAAATGGACGAATTGAACGAATGCACCAAGTGGACGAAGTGGATGAAGTGGAGGAAGTGAAGGAAGTAGAGGAAGTGGAAGAAGTTGACGAAGTGGACGACGTGGACGAAGTTGACGAAGTGGACCAAGTGGACGAACTGGACGAAGTGGACGAAATGAGGAATGGGAGGAACTAGATGAAGTTAACGAAGTTGACGAAGTGGGTGAAGTGCACAACGTGGACGAAGTGGACAAAGTGGAGGAAGTGGAGGAAGTGGAGAAAGTGGAGGAAGTTAACGAAGTGCACGAAGTGGAGAAAGTGGAGGAAGTGGAGGAAGTGGACGAAGTGGACGAAGTTGACGAAGTGGACGAAGTGCACGAAGTGGACGAAGTGGAGGAAGTGGAGGATGTGTAGTAAGTGGAGTAAATGGAGTAAGTAGACGAAGTGAAAGAGGTGGACGAAGTTTGCGAAGTTGACGAAGTGGACGAAGTGGACGAAGTGGACGAATAGGACGAAGTGGAGGAAGTGGAGGAAGTGGACGAAGTGGACGAAGTGGACGAAGTGGACGAGGTGGACGAAGTGGACGAAGTGGACGAATTGGACGAAGTGGACGAAGTGGACGAAGTGGACGAAGTGGACGAAGTGGAAGAAGTGGACGAAGTGGAGGAAGTGGACGAAGACGACGAAGTGGAGGAAGTGGACGAAGTGGTGGAAGATTACGAAGTGGACGAAGTCGGGGAAATGCACGAAGTTGACGAAGTAGACGAAGTGGAGGAACTGGACGAAGTGGACGAAGTGGAGTAAGTGGAGAGAGTGGAAGAAGTGGAGGAGGTGGACGAAGTGGACGAAGTGGAGGAAGTTGACGAAGTGGACGAAGTTGACAAAATGGAGGGAGTGACGAAGTGGAGGAAGTTGACAATGTGGACGAAGTGGACGAAGAAGAGGAAGTGGAGGAAGTGGACGAAATTGACGAAGTTGACTAAGTTGAGTAAGTGGACGAAGTTGAGCAACTTGATGAAGTGGATGGAGTGGACGGAGTGGAGGAAGGCAAGGAAGCGAAGGAAGCAGAGGAAGCGGAGGAAGTGGACGAAGTTGACGAAGTGGTCGTAGTGGACAAAGTTGACGAAGTTGACGAAGTGGACAAAGTGGAAGAAGTGGACGAAGATGACGAAGTTGAAGAAGTGGAAGAAGTGGAGGAAATGGACGAACTTAACGAAGTGGAGGAAGTGGAGGAAGTGGAGTAAGTGGAGGAAGTTGAGGGAGTGGAAGAAGTGAAAGAAGTACAAGTGGACGAACTGGTCAAAGTGTACGAAGTGGACGAAGTGGGGGAAATGGAGGAAGTGAACGAAGTGCACGAAGTGGACGTGGTGGACGAAGTGGAGGAAGTTGACGAAGTTGACCAAGTGGACGAACTGGACGAAGTGGACGAAGTGAGGAATGGGAGGAAGTGGACGAAGTGGACGAAGTGGACGAAGTTAACGAAGTTGACGAAGTGGGTGAAGTGGACAAAGTGGACGAAGTGGACAAAGTGGACAAAGTGGACGAAGTGGAGGAAGTGGAGAAAGTGGAGGAAGTTGACGAAGTGCATGATGTGGAGGAAGTGGAGGAAGTGGAGGAAGTGGAGGAAGTGGACGAAGTGGACGAGGTGGAGGAAGTGGAGGAAGTGGAGTAAGTGGAGTAAGTGGAGTAAGTGGAGTAAGTGGAGGAGGTGTAGGAGGTGGACGAAGTGGACGAAGTTGACAAAGTGGACGAAGTGGACGAAGTGGACGAAGTGGACGAAGTGGACGAAGTGGACGAAGGTGATGAAGTGGACAAAGTTGACGAAGTGGAGTAAGTGGAGAGAGTGGAAGAAGTGGAGGAGGTGGACGAAGTGGACGAAGTGGAGGAAGTTGACGAAGTGGAGGAAGTGGACGAAGTTGACAAAATGGAGGGAGTGGACGAAGTGGAGGAAGTTGACAATGTGGACGAAGTGGACGAAGTGGACGAAGAAGAGGAAGTGGAGGAAGTGGACGAAATTGACGAAGTGGACTAAGTTGAGTAAGTGGATGAAGTTGACCAACTTGATGAAGTGGATGGAGTGGACGAAGTGGACGAAGTTGACAAAGTGGACGAAGTGGACGAAGTGGACGAAGTGGACGAAGTGGACAAAGTGGACGAAGTGGACGAAGAGTACGAATTGTACGAATTGGACGAAGTGAAGGAAGTGGAGGAAGTGGAGGAAGTGGAGGAAGTGGAGGAAGTGGAGGAAGTGGAAGAAGTGGACGAAGTGGAGGAAGTGGAGGAAGTTGACGAAGTGGACGAAGTTGACGAAAAGGACCAAGTGGACGAACTAGAGGAAGTGGAGGAAGTGGAGGAAGTGGAAGAAGTGGACAAAGTGGAGGAAGTGGACGAAGACGACGAAGTGGAGGAAGTGGTGGAAGATTACGAAGTTGACGAAGTGGGGGAAATGCACGAAGTTGACGAAGTGGACGAAGTGGTGGAAGTGGACGAAGTGGAGGAAGTGGACGAAGTTGACGAAGTGGACAAAGTTGACGAAGTGGAGGAAGTGGAGAGAGTGGAAGAGGTGGAGTAACTGAAAGAAGTGGAGGAGGTGGACGAAGTGGACGAAGTGGAGGAAGTTTACGAAGTGGAGGAAGTGGACGAAGTTGACAAAATGGAGGGAGTGGACGAAATGGAGGAAGTTGACGATGTGGACGAAGTGGACGAAGAAGAGGAAGTGGAGGAAGTGGACGAAATTGACGAAGTGGAAAAATTGGACGAAGTTGAGCAACTTGACGAAGTGGACGGAGTGGACGGAGTGGAGGAAGGCAAGGAAGCGAAGGAAGCAGAGGAAGTAGAGGAAGTGGAGGAAGTAGAGGAAAAGGATGAAATGGAGGAAGTGGAGGAAGTTGACGAAGTGGTCGTAGTGGACGAAGTTGACGAAGTTCACGAAGTGGACAAAGTAAACGAAGTGGAAGAAGTGGACGAAGTTGAGCAAGTGGAGGAAGTGGAGGAAGTGGAGTAAGTGGAGGAAGTTGAGGGAGTGGAGGAAGTGGAGGAAGCTGACGAAGTTGAGGAAGTGGACGAAGTGGAGGAAGTGAAGGAAGTGGAGGAAGTGGAAGAACTGGACGAAGTTGACGAAGTGGAGGAAGTGGAGGAAGTGGACGAAGTGGAGGAAGTGGAGGAAGTGGAGGAGGTGGAGGAAGTGGACGAAGGTGATGAAGTGGACAAAGTTGACGAAGTGGAGTAAGTGGAGAGAGTGGAAGAAGTGGAGGAGGTGGACGAAGTGGACGAAGTGGAGGAAGTTGACGAAGTGGACGAAGTTGACAAAATGGAGGGAGTGGACGAAGTGGAGGAAGTTGACAATGTGGACGAAGTGGACGAAGTGGACGAAGTGGACGAAGAAGAGGAAGTGGAGGAAGTGGACGAAATTGACGAAGTGGACTAAGTTGAGTAAGTGGATGAAGTTGACCAACTTGATGAAGTGGATGGAGTGGACGAAGTGGAGGAAGGCAAGGAAGCGAAGGAAGCAGAGGAAGCGGAGGAAGTGGAGGAAGTGGAGGAAGTAGAGGAAAAGGAGGAAATGGAGGAAGTGGACGAAGTTGACGAAGTGGTCGTAGTGGACGAAGTTGACGAAGTTGACGAAGTGGACAAAGTGGAAGAAGTGGACGAAGATGACGAAGTTGAAGAAGTGGAAGAAGTGGAGGAAATGGACGAACTTAACGAAGTGGAGGAAGTGGAGGAAGTGGAGTAAGTGGAGGAAGTTGAGGGAGTGGAAGAAGTGAAAGAAGTACAAGTGGAGGAACTGGTCGAAGTGTACGAAGTGGACGAAGTGGGGGAAATGAAGGAAGTGAACGAAGTGCACGAAGTGGACGTGGTGGACGAAGTGGAGGAAGTTGTCGAAGTGGACGAAGTGGACGAAGTTGACGAAGTTGACCAAGTGGACGAACTGGACGAAGTGGACGAAGTGAGGAATGGGAGGAAGTGGACGAAGTGGACGAAGTTAACGAAGTTGACGAAGTGGGTGAAGTGGACAAAGTGGACGAAGTGGACAAAGTGGACGAAGTGGAGGAAGTGGAGAAAGTGGAGGAAGTTGACGAAGTGCATGATGTGGAGGAAGTGGAGGAAGTGGAGGAAGTGGACGAAGTGGACGAGGTGGAGGAAGTGGAGGAAGTGGAGTAAGTGCAGTAAGTGGAGGAAGTGAAGGAGGTGGACGAAGTGGACGAAGTTGACAAAGTGGACGAAGTGGACGAAGTGGACGAAGTGGACGAAGTGGACAAAGTGGACGAAGTGGACGAAGAGTACGAATTGTACGAATTGGACGAAGTGAAGGAAGTGGAGGAAGTGGAGGAAGTGGAGGAAGTGGAGGAAGTGGAGGAAGTGGAGGAAGTGGAGGAAGTGGAAGAAGTGGACGAAGTGGAGGAAGTGGAGGAAGTTGACGAAGTGGACGAAGTTGACGAAAAGGACCAAGTGGACGAACTAGAGGAAGTGGAAGAAGTGGAGGAAGTGGAAGAAGTGGATGAAGTGGAGGAAGTGGACGAAGACGACGAAGTGGAGGAAGTGGTGGAAGTGGACGAAGTGGAGGAAGTTGACGATGTGGACGAAGTGGACGAAAAAGAGGAAGTGGAGGAAGTGGACGAAATTGACGAAGTGGAAAAATTGGACGAAGTTGAGCAACATGACGAAGTGGACGGAGTGGACGGAGTGGAGGAAGGCAAGGAAGCGAAGGAAGCAGAGGAAGTAGAGGAAGTGGAGGAAGTAGAGGAAAAGGATGAAATGGAGGAAGTGGAGGAAGTTGACGAAGTAGTCGTAGTGGACGAAGTTGACGAAGTTGACGAAGTGGACAAAGTAAACGAAGTGGAAGAAGTGGACGAAGTTGAGCAAGTGGAGGAAGTGGAGGAAGTGGAGTAAGTGGAGGAAGTTGAGGGAGTGGAGGAAGTGGAGGAAGCTGACGAAGTTGAGGAAGTGGACGAAGTGGAGGAAGTGAAGGAAGTGGAGGAAGTGGAAGAACTCGACGAAGTTGACGAAGTGGAGGAAGTGGAGGAAGTGGACGAAGTGGAGGAAGTGGAGGAAGTGGAGGAGGTGGAGGAAGTGGAGGAAGTGGAGGAAGTTGACGAAGTTGACAAAGTGGACAATGTGGACGAAGTGGACAAAATGTACGAAGTGGACGACGTTGACGAAGTGAACGAAGTTGAGAAGTGGAGGAAGTAGACGAAGTGGACGAAGTGGACAAAGTTGAAGTTCAGGAAGAACTAGAAGTGGACGAAGTGGTCGAAGTTTACGAAGTGGACGAAGTGGGGGAAATGGACGAATTGAACGAATGCACCAAGTGGACGAAGTGGAGGAAGTGAAGGAAGTAGAGGAAGTGGAAGAAGTTGACGAAGTGGACGACGTGGACGACGTTGACGAAGTGGACCAAGTGGACGAACTGGATGAAGTGGACGAAATGAGGAATGGGAGGAACTAGATGAAGTTAACGAAGTTGACGAAGTGGGTGAAGTGCACAACATGGACGAAGTGGACAAAGTGGAGGAAGTGGAGGAAGTGGAGAAAGTGGAGGAAGTTAACGAAGTGCACGAAGTGGAGAAAGTGGAGCAAGTGGACGAAGTGGACGAAGTGGAGGAAGTGGACGAAGTTGACGAATTTGACGAAGTGGACGAAGTGCACGAAGTGCACGAAGTGGACGAAGTGGACGAAGTGGAGGAAGTGGAGGATGTGTAGTAAGTGGAGTAAATGGAGTAAGTAGACGAAGTGAAAGAGGTGGACGAAGTGGACGAAGTTTGCGAAGTTGACAAAGTGTACGAAGTGGACGAAGTGGACGAATAGGACGAAGTGGAGGAAGTGGAGGAAGTGGAGGAAGTGGACGAAGTGGACGAAGTGGACGAGGTGGACGAGGTGGACGAAGTGGACGAATTGGACGAAGTGGACGAAGTGGACGAAGTGGATGAAGTGGACGAAGTGGAAGAAGTGGACGAAGTGGACGAAGTGGACGAAGACGACGAAGTGGAGGAAGTGGAGGAAGTGGACGAAGTGGTGGAAGATTACGAAGTGGACGAAGTGGGGGAAATGCACGAAGTTGACGAAGTGGACGAAGTGGAGGAAGTGTCCGAAGTGAAAAAAGTGGACGAAGGTGACGAAGTGGACAAAGTTGACGAAGTGGAGTAAGTGGAGAGAGTGGAAGAATTGGAGTAACTGAAAGAAGTGGAGGAGGTGGACGAAGTGGACGAAGTGGAGGAAGTTGACGAAGTGGACGAAGTTGACAAAATGGAGGGAGTGGACGAAGTGGAGGAAGTTGACGATGTGGACGAAGTGGACGAAGTGGACGAAGAAGAGGAAGTGGAGGAAGTGGAAGAAATTGACGAAGTGGACTAAGTGGAGTAAGTGGAGGAAGTTGACCAACTTGATGAAGTGGACGGAGTGGACGGAGTGGAGGAAGGCAAGGAAGCGAAGGAAGCAGAGGAAGCGGAGGAAGTGGAGGAAGTGGAGGAAGTAGAGGAAAAGGAGGAAATGGAGGAAGTGGACGAAGTTGACGAAGTGGTCGTAGTGGACGAAGTTGACGAAGTTGACGAAGTGGACAAAGTGGAAGAAGTGGACGAAGATGACGAAGTTGAAGAAGTGGAAGAAGTGGAGGAAATGGACGAACTTGACGAAGTGGAGGAAGTGGAGGAAGTGGAGTAAGTGGAGGAAGTTGAGGGAGTGGAGGAAGTGGAGGAAGTGAAGGAAGTGGAGGAAGTGGAAGAAGTGGACGAAGTTGACGAAGTGGAGGAAGTGGACGAAGTGGACGAAGTGGAGGAAGTGGAGGAAGTGGAGGAGGTGCAGGAAGTGGAGGAAGTGGAGGAAGTTGACGAAGTGGACAAAGTGGAGAATGTGGACGAAGTAGACAAAATGTACGAAGTGGACGACGTTGACGAAGTGAACGAAGTTGAGAAGTGGACAAATTGGACGAAGTGGACGAAGTGGACGAATTGGGCGAATTGGACGAAGTGGACGAAGTTGACGAAATGGACGAAGTGGACAAAGTGGACGAAGTCGACGAAGTGGACGAAGTTGACGAAGTTGACGAACCGGACGGTGTGGAGGTAGTGGAGGAAGTTGAGGAAGTGGAGGAAGTTGATGAAGTGAAGGAAGTGGATGAAGTTGACGAAGAAGAGGAAGTGGAGGAAGTGGACGAAATTGACGAAGTGGACTAAGTGGAGGAAGTGGACAAAGTTGACCAACTTGACGAAGTTGACGAAGTGGAAGGAGTGGACGAAGTGGCGGACGGCAAGGAAGCGGAGGAAGCAGAGGAAGCGGAGGAAGTGGAGGAAGTAGAGGAAAAGGAGGAAATGGAGGAAGTGGACGAAGTGAAGGAAGTGGTCGTAGTGGACGAAGTTGACGAAGTGGACAAAGTGAACGAAGTGGAAGAAGTGGACGAAGATGACGAAGTTGAAGAAGTGGAAGATGTGGAGGAAGTGGAGGAAATGGACGAACTTGACGAAGTGGAGGAAGTGGAGGAATTGGAGGAAGTGGAGGAAGTGGAGTAAGTGGAGGAAGTTGAGGGAGTGGAGGAAGTGGAGGAAGCTGACGAAGTTGAGGAAGTGGACGACGTGGAGGATGTGAAGGAAGTGGAGGAAGTGGAAGAAGTGGACGAAGTTGACGAAGTGGAGGAAGTGGACGAAGTGGACGAAGTCGACGAAGTGGAGGAAGTGGAGGATGTGGAGTAAGTGGAGTAAATGGAGTAAGTAGAGGAAGTGAAAGAGGTGGAGGAAGTTGACGAAGTGGACGAAGTGGAGAATGTGGACGAAGTGGACAAAATGTACGAAGTGGAGGAAGTTGACGAAGTGAACGAAGTTGAGATGTGGAGGAAGTAGACGAAGTGGACGAAGTGGACAAAGTTGAAGTTGAGGAAGAACTAGAAGTGGACGAAGTGGTCGAAGTTTACGAAGTGGACGAAGTGGGGGAAATGGACGAATTGAACGAATGCACAAAGTGGACGAAGTGGATGAAGTGGAGGAAGTGAAGGAAGTAGAGGAAGTGGAAGAAGTTGACGAAGTGGACGACGTGGACGAAGTGGACGAAGTGGACCAAGTGGACGAACTGGACTAAATGAGGAATTGGAGGAACTAGATGAAGTTAACGAAGTTGACGAAGTGGGTGAAGTGGACAACGTGGACGAAGTGGTCAAAGTGGAGGAAGTGGACGAAGTGGACGAAGTTGACGAAGTGGACGAAGTGGACGAATTGGACGAAGTGGACAAAGTGGACGAAGTGGAGGAAGTGGAGGAAGTCGAGGAAGTGGAGGAAGTGGAGGAAGTGGAGGAAGTGGAGGAAGTGGGCGAAGTGGACGAAGTTGACGAAGTGGACGAAGTGGACCAAGTGGACGAAGTGGACGAAGTTGACGAAGTTTGCGAAGTTGACGAAGTGGACGAAGTGGACGAAGTTGACGAAGATGACGAAGCGGACGGAGTGGAGGGAGTGGAGGAAGTTGAGGAAGTGGAGGAAGTTGAGGAAGTTGAGGAAGTTGACGAAGTTGACGAAGTGGACGAAGTGGAGAATGTGGACGAAGTGGACAAAATGTACGAAGTGGAGGAAGTTGACGAAGTGAACGAAGTTGAGATGTGGAGGAAGTAGACGAAGTGGACGAAGTGGACAAAGTTGAAGTTGAGGAAGAACTAGAAGTGGACGAAGTGGTCGAAGTTTACGAAGTGGACGAAGTGGGGGAAATGGACGAATTGAACGAATGCACAAAGTGGACGAAGTGGATGAAGTGGAGGAAGTGAAGGAAGTAGAGGAAGTGGAAGAAGTTGACGAAGTGGACGACGTGGACGAAGTGGACGAAGTGGACCAAGTGGACGAACTGGACTAAATGAGGAATTGGAGGAACTAGATGAAGTTAACGAAGTTGACGAAGTGGGTGAAGTGGACAACGTGGACGAAGTGGTCAAAGTGGAGGAAGTGGACGAAGTGGACGAAGTTGACGAAGTGGACGAAGTGGACGAATTGGACGAAGTGGACAAAGTGGACGAAGTGGAGGAAGTGGAGGAAGTCGAGGAAGTGGAGGAAGTGGAGGAAGTGGAGGAAGTGGAGGAAGTGGGCGAAGTGGACGAAGTTGACGAAGTGGACGAAGTGGACCAAGTGGACGAAGTGGACGAAGTTGACGAAGTTTGCGAAGTTGACGAAGTGGACGAAGTGGACGAAGTTGACGAAGATGACGAAGCGGACGGAGTGGAGGGAGTGGAGGAAGTTGAGGAAGTGGAGGAAGTTGAGGAAGTTGAGGAAGTTGACGAAGTTGACGAAGTGGACCAAGTGGATGAAGTAGAGGAAGTGGACGAAGTGGACGAAGTGGAGGCAGTGGAGGAAGAGGACGAAGTGGAGGAAGTGGACAAAGTGGAGGAAGATTACGAAGTGGAGGAAGTGGAGGAAATGGACGAAGTTGACGAAGTGGACGAGAGGAAGTGGACGAAGTTGAAGAAGTGGACGAAGTGGACGAAGGTGACGAAGTGGAGGAAGTGGAGGAAGTGGAAGAAGTGGACGAAGTTGAGCAAGTGGAGGAAGTGGAGGAAGTGAAGGAAGTGCAGGAAGTGGAAGAAGTGGACGAAGTTGATGAACATGACGAAGTGGACGAAGTGAAGGAAGGGGAGGAAGCGGAGGAAGGAGAGGAAGCGGAGGAAGCAGAGGAAGTGGAGGAAGTGGAGGAAGTGGAGGAAATGGAGGAAGTGGACGTAGCGGTCGAAGTGGACGAAGTGGACGAAGATGACGAAGTTGACGAAGTGGAAGAGGTGGAGGAAGTGTAGGAAATGGACGAACTTGACGAAGTGGACGAAGTCGGCGAAGTGGAGGAAGTTGAGGAAGTGGACGAAGTGGAGGAAGTTGACGAAGTTGACGAAGTGGAGGAAGTGGAGGAAGTGGACGAAGTTGACGAAGTGGAGGAAGTGGACGAAGTGGACGAAGTGGGAAAAGTGGAGGAAGTGGAGGTGGTGGAGGAAGTGGAGGAAGTTGACGAAGTGGAGGAAGATGAGACAAAGTGGACAAAGTGGATGATGTAGAGGAAGAGGACGAAGTGTACGAAGTAGACGAAGTTGACGAAATGGACCAAGTTGACGAAGTTGAAAAGTGAAAGAAGTACAAGTGGACGACGTGGTCGAAGTGTACGAAGTGGATGAAGTGGAGGAAGTGAACGAAGTGCATGAAGTGGAGGAAGTGGAGGAAGTGGACGAAGTGGAGGAAGTGGACGAAGTGGACGAAGTGGACGAAGTGGACAAAGAGGACGAAGTGGACGAAGTGGACGAAGTGGACGAAGTGGAGGAAGTCGACGAAGTTTAAGAAGTGGAAGAAGTGGCTAAAGTGGTCAAAGTTTACGAAGTGGACGAAGTGGAGGAAATCGACAAAGTTGATGAAGTGGACCAATTGGATACAGTGGAGGAAGTGGATAAAGTGCACGAAGTGGAGGAAGTGGACGAAGTAGACGAAGGGGAAGAAGTGGACGAAGCGGAGGAAGAGGATCAAGTGGATGAAGTTGACGAACTGGACGAAGTGGAGGAAGTGGACGAACTTGACGAAGTGGACGAAGTTGACGAATTTGAAGAAGTCGAAGAAGTGGACGAAGTGGACGAAGTGGATGAAGTGGAGGAAGTGGAGGATGAAGAGGAAGTGGAGGAAGTGGAGGAAGTGGAGGAAGTTGAAGACGTGGACGAAGTTGACGAAGTTGAAGAAGTGGACGAAGTGGAGGAAGTGGAGGAAGTGGAGGAAGATTACGAAGTGGACGAAGTTGACAAAGTGGAGGAAGTGGAGGATGTGGAGGAAGTGGACGAAGTTGACAAAGTGGAGTAAGTTGAGGAAGTGGAGGATGTGAAGGAAGTGGAGGAAGTGGAGGAAGTGGACGAAGTTGATGAACATGACGAAGGGGACGAAGTGGAGGAAGGAGAGGAAGAGGAGGAAGGAGAGGAAGCGGAGGAAGCAGAGGAAGTGGAGGAAATGGAGGAGGTAGAGGAAATGGAGGAAGTGGACGTAGTGGTCGAAGTGGACGAAGTTGACGAAGTGGACGAAGTGGACCAAGTGGACGAAGTCGACGAAGTTGACGAAGCGGACGGAGTGGAGGGAGTTGAGGAACTGGAGGAAGTTGAGGAAGTTGACGAAGTGGATGAAGTAGAGGAAGTGGAGGAAGTGGACGAATTGGAGGCAGTGGAGGAGGAGGACGAAGTGGAGGAAGTGGACAAAGTGGAGGAAGATTACGAAGTGGAGGAAGTGGAGGAAATGAACGAAGTTGACGAAGTGGACGAAGTGGACGAGAGGAAGTGGACGAAGTTGAAGAAGTGGACGAAGTGGACGAAGTTGACGAAGTGGAGGAAGTGGAGGAAGTGGAAGAAGTGGACGAAGTTGAGCAAGTGGAGGAAGTGGAGGAAGTGAAGGAAGTGGAGGAAGTGGAAGAAGTGGACGAAGTTGATGAACATGACGAAGTGGACGGAGTGGAGGAAGGGGAGGAAGCGGAGGAAGGAGAGGAAGCGGAGGAAGCAGAGGAAGCGGAGGAAGTGGAGGAAGTGGAGGAAGTGGAGGAAGTGGACGTAGCGGTCGAAGTGGACGAAGATGACGAAGTTGACGAAGTGGAGGAGGTGGAGGAAGTGTAGGAAATGGACGAACTTGACGAAGTGGACGAAGTCGACGAAGTGGAGGAAGTGGAAGAAGTGGAGGAAGTGCAGGAAGTTGAGGAAGTGGAGGAAGTGGAGGAAGTTGACGAAGTGGAGGAAGTGGAGGAAGTGGAGGAAGTGGAAGAAGTGGACGAAGTTGACGAAGTGGAGGAAGTGGACGAAGTGGACGAAGTGGGAAAAGTGGAGGAAGTGGAGGTGGTGGAGGAAGTGAAGGAAGTTGACGAAGTGGAGGAAGATGACAAAGTGGACGAAGTGTACGAAGTAGACGAAGTTGACGAAATGGACCAAGTTGACAAAGTTGAAAAGTGAAAGAAGTACAAGTGGACGAAGTGGTCGAAGTGTACAAAGTGGACGAAGTGGGGGAAATGGAGGAAGTGAACGAAGTGCATGAAGTGGAGGAAGTGGACGAAGTGGAGGAAGTGGAGGAAGTGGACGAAGAGGACGAAGTGGACGAAGTGGACGAAGTGGACGAAGTGGACGAAGTGGAGGAAGAGGACGAATTGGGCGAAGTGGACGAGGTGGAGGAAGTCGAGGAAGTTTAAGAAGTGGAAGAAGTGGCTAAAGTGGTCAAAGTTTACGAAGTGGACGAAGTGGAGGAAATCGACAAAGTTGATGAAGTGGACCAATTGGATACAGTGGAGGAAGTGGATAAAGTCGACGAAGTGGAGGAAGTGGACGAAGTAGACGAAGGGGAAGAAGTGGACGAAGCGGAGGAAGAGGATGAAGTGGATGAAGTGGATGAAGTTGACGAACTGGACGAAGTGGAGGAAGTGGACGAACTTGACGAAGTGGACGAAGTTGACGAATTTGAAGAAGTCGAAGAAGTGGACGAAGTGGATGAAAATTACGAAGTGGAGGAAGTGGAGGATGAAGAGGAAGTGGAGGAAGTGGAGGAAGTGGAGGAAGTTGAAGACGTGGACGAAGTTGACGAAGTTGAAGAAGTGGACGAAGTGGAGGAAGTGGAGGAAGTGGAGGAAGATTACGAAGTGGACGAAGTTGACAAAGTGGAGGAAGTGGAGGATGTGGAGGAAGTGGACGAAGTTGACAAAGTGGAGTAAGTTGAGGAAGTGGAGGAAGTGAAGGAAGTGGACGAAGTTGATGAACATGACGAAGTGGACGGAGTGGAGGAAGGGGAGGAAGCGGAGGAAGGAGAGGAAGCAGAGGAAGCAGAGGAAGTGGAGGAAATGGAGGAGGTGGAGGAAATGGAGGAAGTGGACGTAGTGGTCGAAGTGGACGAAGATGACGAAGTTGAATAAGTGGAGGAGGTGGAGGAAGTGGAGGAAATGGACGAACTTGACGAAGTGGACGAAGTGGAGGAAGTGGAAGAAGTGGACGAAGTACAGGAAGTTGAGGAAGTGGAGGAAGTGGAGGAAATGGGCGAACTGACGAAATGTGGACGAAGTCGACGAAGTGGAGGAGTTGGAAAGAAGTGGACGAAGAAGGAAGTTGATGGAAGTCGAGGAAGTGGAGGAAGTTGACGAAGTGGACGAATGGAGGAATGGGAGGAAGTAGAAGAAGTGGACGGGAAGTTGATGAAGGGGAGGAAGTGGAGGAAGGGACGAAGTGGGAAAGGTGAGGAAGTGGAGGTGGTGGAGGAAGGGAATAGGAAGTGACGAGTGGACGAAGTGGACGAATTGGGACGAGTGGACAAAGTGCGAAGTGGAGGAAGTGGAGGAAGTGGAGGAAGTGGAGGAAGTGGGGAAGTGGAGGGAAGTGGAGGAAGTGGGCGAAAGTGGACGAAGTTGACGAAGTGGACGAAGTTGACGAAGTGGACAAGTGGATGAAGTCGAGGAAGTCTGACGAAGCTGGACGGAAGTGGAGGCAGTGGAGGAAGAGGACGAGTGGAGGAATTCGGGACAAAGTGGAGGAAGATTACGAAGTGGAGGAAGTGGAGGAAATGGACGAAGTTGACGAAGTGGACGAGAGGAAGTGGACGAAGTTGAAGAAGTGGACGAAGTGGACGAAGGTGACGAAGTGGAGGAAGTGGAGGAAGTGGAAGAAGTGGACGAAGTTGAGCAAGTGGAGGAAGTGGAGGAAGTGAAGGAAGTGCAGGAAGTGGAAGAAGTGGACGAAGTTGATGAACATGACGAAGTGGACGAAGTGGAGGAAGGGGAGGAAGCGGAGGAAGGAGAGGAAGCGGAGGAAGCAGAGGAAGTGGAGGAAGTGGAGGAAGTGGAGGAAATGGAGGAAGTGGACGTAGCGGTCGAAGTGGACGAAGTGGACGAAGATGACGAAGTTGACGAAGTGGAAGAGGTGGAGGAAGTGTAGGAAATGGACGAACTTGACGAAGTGGACGAAGTCGGGGAAGTGGAGGAAGTTGAGGAAGTGGACGAAGTGGAGGAAGTTGACGAAGTTGACGAAGTGGAGGAAGTGGAGGAAGTGGAAGAAGTGGACGAAGTTGACGAAGTGGAGGAAGTGGACGAAGTGGACGAAGTGGGAAAAGTGGAGGAAGTGGAGGTGTGGAGGAAGTGGAGGAAGTTGACGAAGTGGAGGAGGAAGATGAGACAAAGTGGACAAAGTGGATGATGTAGAGGAAGAGGACGAAGTGTACGAAGTAGACGAAGTTGACGAAATGGACCAAGTTGACGAAGTTGAAAAGTGAAAGAAGTACAAGTGGACGACGTGGTCGAAGTGTACGAAGTGGATGAAGTGGAGGAAGTGAACGAAGTGCATGAAGTGGAGGAAGTGGAGGAAGTGGACGAAGTGGAGGAAGTGGACGAAGTGGACGAAGTGGACAAAGAGGACGAAGTGGACGAAGTGGACGAAGTGGAGGAAGTCGACGAAGTTTAAGAAGTGGAAGAAGTGGCTAAAGTGGTCAAAGTTTACGAAGTGGACGAAGTGGAGGAAATCGACAAAGTTGATGAAGTGGACCAATTGGATACAGTGGAGGAAGTGGATAAAGTGCACGAAGTGGAGGAAGTGGACGAAGTAGACGAAGGGGAAGAAGTGGACGAAGCGGAGGAAGAGGATCAAGTGGATGAAGTTGACGAACTGGACGAAGTGGAGGAAGTGGACGAACTTGACGAAGTGGACGAAGTTGACGAATTTGAAGAAGTCGAAGAAGTGGACGAAGTGGACGAAGTGGATGAAGTGGAGGAAGTGGAGGATGAAGAGGAAGTGGAGGAAGTGGAGGAAGTGGAGGAAGTGGAGGAAGTTGAAGACGTGGACGAAGTTGACGAAGTTGAAGAAGTGGACGAAGTGGAGGAAGTGGAGGAAGTGGAGGAAGATTACGAAGTGGACGAAGTTGACAAAGTGGAGGAAGTGGAGGATGTGGAGGAAGTGGACGAAGTTGACAAAGTGGAGTAAGTTGAGGAAGTGGAGGATGTGAAGGAAGTGGAGGAAGTGGACGAAGTTGATGAACATGACGAAGGGGACGAAGTGGAGGAAGGAGAGGAAAGGAGGAAGGAGAGGAAGCGGAGGAAGCAGAGGAAGTGGAGGAAATGGAGGAGGTAGAGGAAATGGAGGAAGTGGACGTAGTGGTCGAAGTGGACGAAGTGACGAAGTGGACGAAGTGGACCAAGTGGACGAAGTCGACGAATGACGAAGGGACGGAGTGGAGGGAGTTGAGGAACTGGAGGAAGTGAGGAAGTTGACGAAGTGGACGAAGTGGACCAAGTGGACGAAGTCGACGAAGTTGACGAAGCGGACGGAGTGGAGGAGTTGAGGAACTGGAGGAAGTTGAGGAAGTTGACGAAGTGGATGAAGTAGAGAAGTGGAGGAAGTGGACGCATTGGAGGCAGTGGAGGAGGAGGACGAAGTGGAGGAAGTGGACAAAGTGGAGGAAGATTACGAAGTGGAGGAAGTGGAGGAAATGAACGAAGTTGACGAAGTGGACGAAGTGGACGAGAGGAAGTGGACGAAGTTGAAGAAGTGGACGAAGTGGACGAAGTTGACGAAGTGGAGGAAGTGGAGGAAGTGGAAGAAGTGGACGAAGTTGAGCAAGTGGAGGAAGTGGAGGAAGTGAAGGAAGTGGAGGAAGTGGAAGAAGGGACGAAGTTGATGAACATGACGAAGTGGACGGAGTGGAGGAAGGGGAGGAAGCGGAGGAAGGAGAGAAGCGGAGGAAGCAGAGGAAGCGGAGGAAGTGGAGGAAGTGGAGGAAGTGGAGGAAGTGGACGTAGCGGTCGAAGTGGACGAAGATGACGAAGTTGACGAAGTGGAGGAGGTGGAGGAAGTGTAGGAAATCGACGAACTGACGAAGTGGACGAAGTCGACGAAGTGGAGGAAGTGGAAGAAGTGGAGGAAGTGCAGGAAGTTGAGGAAGTGGAGGAAGTGGAGAAGTTGACGAAGTGGAGGAAGTGGAGGAAGTGGAGGAAGTGGAAGAAGTGGACGAAGTTGACGAAGTGGAGGAAGTGGACGAAGTGGACGAAGTGGAAAAGTGGAGGAAGTGGAGGTGGTGGAGGAAGTGAAGGAAGTGGACGAAGTGGAGGAAGATGACAAAGTGGACGAAGTGTACGAATAGAACGAAGTGACGAAATGGACCAAGTTGACAAAGTTGAAAAGTGAAAGAAGTACAAGTGGACGAAGTGGTCGAAGTGTACAAAGTGGACGAAGTGGGGGAAATGGAGGAAGTGAACGAAGTGCATGAAGTGGAGGAAGTGGACGAAGTGGAGGAAGTGGAGGAAGTGGACGAAGAGGACGAAGTGGACGAAGTGGACGAAGTGGACGAAGTGGACGAAGTGGAGGAAGAGGACGAATTGGGCGAAGTGGACGAGGTGGAGGAAGTCGAGGAAGTTTAAGAAGTGGAAGAAGTGGCTAAGTGGTCAAAGTTTACGAAGTGGACGAAGTGGAGGAAATCGACAAAGTTGATGAAGTGGACCAATTGGATACAGTGGAGGAAGTGGATAAAGTCGACGAAGTGGAGGAAGTGGACGAAGTAGACGAAGGGGAAGAAGTGGACGGAAGCGGAGGAAGAGGATGAAGTGGATGAAGTGGATGAAGTTGACGAACTGGACGAAGTGGAGGAAGTGGACGAACTTGACGAAGTGGACGAAGTTGACGAATTTGAAGAAGTCGAAGAAGTGGACGAAGTGGATGAAAATTACGAAGTGGAGGAAGTGGAGATGAAGAGGAAGTGGAGGAAGTGGAGGAAGTGGAGGAAGTTGAAGACGTGGACGAAGTTGACGAAGTTGAAGAAGTGGACGAAGTGGAGGAAGTGGAGGAAGTGGAGGAAGATTACGAAGTGGACGAAGTGACAAAGTGGAGGAAGTGGAGGATGTGGAGGAAGTGGACGAAGTGACAAAGTGGAGTAAGGAGGAAGTGGAGGAAGTGAAGGAAGTGGACGAAGTTGATGAACATGACGAAGTGGACGGAGTGGAGGAAGGGAGGAAGCGGAGGAAGGAGAGGAAGCAGAGGAAGCAGAGGAAGTGGAGGAAATGGAGGAGGTGGAGGAAAGGAGGAAGTGGACGTATGTGGTCGAAGTGGGACGAAGATGACGAAGTTGAAAAGTGGAGGAGGTGAGGAAGTGGAGGAAATGGACGAACTTGACGAAGTGGACGAAGTGGAGGAAGTGGAGAAGTGGACGAAGTACAGGAAGTTGAGGAAGTGGAGGAAGTGAGGAAGGAGGAAATGGGCGAACTTGACGAAGTGGACGAAGTCGACGAAGTGGAGGAGGTGGAAGAAGTGGACGAAGTACAGGAAGTTGAGGAAGTCGAGGAAGTGGAGGAAGTTGACGAAGTGGACGAAGTGGAGGAAGGGAGGAAGTAGAAGAAGTGGACGAAGTTGATGAAGTGGAGGAAGTGGAGGAAGTGGACGAAGTGGGAAAGGTGGAGGAAGTGGAGGTGGTGGAGGAAGTGGAGGAAGTTGACGAAGTGGACGAAGTGGACGAATGGACGAAGTGGACAAAGTGGACGAAGTGGAGGAAGTGGAGGAAGTGGAGGAAGTGGAGGAAAGTGGAGGAAGTGGAGGAAGTGGAGGAAGTGGGCGAAGTGGACGAAGTGACGAAGTGGACGAAGTGGACCAAGTGGACGAAGTGGACGAAGTTGACGAAGTTTGCGAAGTTGACGAAGTGGACGAAGTGGACGAAGTTGAGAAAGATGACGAAGCGGACGGAGTGGAGGGAGGGAGGAAGTTGAGGAAGTGGAGGAAGTTGAGGAAGTTGAGGAAGTTGACGAAGTTGACGAAGTGGACCAAGTGGATGAAGTAGAGGAAGTGGACGAAGTGGACGAAGTGGAGGCAGTGGAGGAAGAGGACGAAGTGGACGAAGTGGACAAAGTGGAGGAAGATACGAAGTGGAGGAAGTGGAGGAAATGGACGAAGTTGACGAAGTGGACGAGAGGAAGTGGACGAAGTTGAAGAAGTGGACGAAGTGGACGAAGGTGACGAAGTGGAGGAAGTGGAGGAAGTGGAAGAAGTGGACGAAGTTGAGCAAGTGGAGGAAGTGGAGGAAGTGAAGGAAGTGCAGGAAGTGGAAGAAGTGGACGAAGTTGATGAACATGACGAAGTGGACGAAGTGGAGGAAGGGGAGGAAGCGGAGGAAGGAGAGGAAGCGGAGGAAGCAGAGGAAGTGGAGGAAGTGGAGGAAGTGGAGGAAATGGAGGAAGTGGACGTAGCGGTCGAAGTGGACGAAGTGGACGAAGATGACGAAGTTGACGAAGGGAAGAGGTGGAGGAAGTGTAGGAAATGGACGAACTTGACGAAGTGGACGAAGGTCGGCGACGAAGTGGAGGAAGTTGAGGAAGTGGACGAAGTGGAGGAAGTTGACGAAGTTGACGAAGTGGAGGAAGTGGAGGAAGTGGAGAAGTGGACGAAGTTGACGAAGTGGAGGAAGTGGACGAAGTGGACGAAGTGGGAAAAGTGGAGGAAGTGGAGGTGGTGGAGGACGTGGAGGAAGTTGACGAAGTGGAGGAAGATGAGACAAAGTGGACAAAGTGGATGATGTAGAGGAAGAGGACGAAGTGTACGAAGTAGACGAAGTTGACGAAATGGACCAAGTTGACGAAGTTGAAAAGTGAAAGAAGTACAAGTGGACGACGTGGTCGAAGTGTACGAAGTGGATGAAGTGGAGGAAGTGAACGAAGTGCATGAAGTGGAGGAAGTGGAGGAAGTGGACGAAGTGAGGAAGTGGACGAAGTGGACGAATGTGGACAAAGAGGACGAAGTGGACGAAGTGGACGAAGTGGAGGAAGTCGACGAAGTTTAAGAAGTGGAAGAAGTGGCTAAAGTGGTCAAAGTTTACGAAGTGGACGAAGTGGAGGAAAATCGACAAAGTTGATGGAGTGGACCAATTGGATACAGTGGAGGAAGTGGATAAAGTGCACGAAGTGGAGGAAGTGGACGAAGTAGACGAAGGGGAAGAAGTGGACGAAGCGGAGGAAGAGGATCAAGTGGATGAAGTTGACGAACTGGACGAAGTGGAGGAAGTGGACGAACTTGACGAAGTGGACGAAGTTGACGAATTTGAAGAAGTCGAAGAAGTGGACGAAGTGGACGAAGTGGATGAAGTGGAGAAAGTGGAGGATGAAGAGGAAGTGGAGGAAGGAGGAAGTGGAGGAAGTTGAAGACGTGGACGAAGTTGACGAAGTTGAAGAAGTGGACGAAGTGGAGGAAGTGGAGGAAGTGGAGGAAGATACGAAGTGGACGAAGTTGACAAAGTGGGAGGAAGTGGAGGATGTGGAGGAAAGTGGACGAAGTTGACAAAGTGGAGTAAGTGAGGAAGTGGAGGATGTGAAGGAAGTGGAGGAAGTGGAGGAAGTGGACGAAGTTGATGAACATGACGAAGGGGACGAAGTGGAGGAAGGAGAGGAAGAGGAGGAAGGAGAGGAAGCGGAGGAAGCAGAGGAAGTGGAGGAAATGGAGGAGGTAGAGGAAATGGAGGAAGTGGACGTAGTGGTCGAAGTGGACGAAGTTGACGAAGTGGACGAAGTGGACCAAGTGGACGAAGTCGACGAAGTTGACGAAGCGGACGGAGTGGAGGGAGTTGAGGAACTGGAGGAAGTTGAGGAAGTTGACGAAGTGGATGAAGTAGAGGAAGTGGAGGAAGTGGACGAATTGGAGGCAGTGGAGGAGGAGGACGAAGTGGAGGAAGTGGACAAAGTGGAGGAAGATTACGAAGTGGAGGAAGTGGAGGAAATGAACGAAGTTGACGAAGTGGACGAAGTGGACGAGAGGAAGTGGACGAAGTTGAAGAAGTGGACGAAGTGGACGAAGTTGACGAAGTGGAGGAAGTGGAGGAAGTGGAAGAAGTGGACGAAGTTGAGCAAGTGGAGGAAGTGGAGGAAGTGAAGGAAGTGGAGGAAGGAAGAAGTGGACGAAGTTGATGAACATGACGAAGTGGACGGAGTGGAGGAAGGGGAGGAAGCGGAGGAAGGAGAGGAAGCGGAGGAAGCAGAGGAAGCGGAGGAAGTGGAGGAAGTGGAGGAAGTGGAGGAAGTGGACGTAGCGGTCGAAGTGGACGAAGATGACGAAGTTGACGAAGTGGAGGAGGTGGAGGAAGTGTAGGAAATGGACGAACTTGACGAAGTGGACGAAGTCGACGAAGTGGAGGAAGTGGAAGAAGTGGAGGAAGTGCAGGAAGTTGAGGAAGTGGAGGAAGTGGAGGAAGTTGACGAAGTGGAGGAAGTGGAGGAAGTGGAGGAAGTGGAAGAAGTGGACGAAGTTGACGAAGTGGAGGAAGTGGACGAAGTGGACGAAGTGGGAAAAGTGGAGGAAGTGGAGGTGGTGGAGGAAGTGAAGGAAGTTGACGAAGTGGAGGAAGATGACAAAGTGGACGAAGTGTACGAAGTAGACGAAGTTGACGAAATGGACCAAGTTGACAAAGTTGAAAAGTGAAAGAAGTACAAGTGGACGAAGTGGTCGAAGTGTACAAAGTGGACGAAGGGGGAAATGGAGGAAGTGAACGAAGTGCATGAAGTGGAGGAAGTGGACGAAGTGGAGGAAGTGGAGGAAGTGGACGAAGAGGACGAAGTGGACGAAGTGGACGAAGTGGACGAAGTGGACGAAGTGGACGAAGTGGACGAAGTGGACGAAGTGGAGGAAGAGGACGAATTGGGCGAAGTGGACGAGGTGGAGGAAGTCGAGGAAGTTTAAGAAGTGGAAGAAGTGGCTAAAGTGGTCAAAGTTTACGAAGTGGACGAAGTGGAGGAAATCGACAAAGTTGATGAAGTGGACCAATTGGATACAGTGGAGGAAGTGGATAAAGTCGACGAAGTGGAGGAAGTGGACGAAGTAGACGAAGGGGAAGAAGTGGACGAAGCGGAGGAAGAGGATGAAGTGGATGAAGTGGATGAAGTTGACGAACTGGACGAAGTGGGAGAAGTGGACGAACTTGACGAAGTGGACGAAGTTGACGAATTTGAAGAAGTCGAAGAAGTGGACGAAGTGGATGAAAATTACGAAGTGGAGGAAGTGGAGGATGAAGAGGAAGTGGAGGAAGTGGAGGAAGTGGAGGAAGTTGAAGACGTGGACGAAGTTGACGAAGTTGAAGAAGTGGACGAAGTGGAGGAAGTGGAGGAAGTGGAGGAAGATTACGAAGTGGACGAAGTTGACAAAGTGGAGGAAGTGGAGGATGTGGAGGAAGTGGACGAAGTTGACAAAGTGGAGTAAGTTGAGGAAGTGGAGGAAGTGAAGGAAGTGGACGAAGTTGATGAACATGACGAAGTGGACGGAGTGGAGGAAGGGGAGGAAGCGGAGGAAGGAGAGGAAGGAGAGGAAGCAGAGGAAGGGAGGAAATGGAGGAGGTGGAGGAAATGGAGGAAGTGGACGTAGTGGTCGAAGTGGACGAAGATGACGAAGTTGAATAAGTGGAGGAGGTGGAGGAAGTGGAGGAAATGGACGAACTTGACGAAGTGGACGAAGTGGAGGAAGTGGAAGAAGTGGACGAAGTACAGGAAGTTGAGGAAGTGGAGGAAGTGGAGGAAATGGGCGAACTTGACGAAGTGGACGAAGTCGACGAAGTGGAGGAGGTGGAAGAAGTGGACGAAGTACAGGAAGTTGAGGAAGTCGAGGAAGTGGAGGAAGTTGACGAAGTGGACGAAGTGGAGGAAGGGGAGGAAGTAGAAGAAGTGGACGAAGTTGATGAAGTGGAGGAAGTGGAGGAAGTGGACGAAGTGGGAAAGGTGGAGGAAGTGGAGGTGGTGGAGGAAGTGGAGGAAGTTGACGAAGTGGACGAAGTGGACGAATTGGACGAAGTGGACAAAGTGGACAAAGTGGAGGAAGTGGAGGAAGTGGAGGAAGTGGAGGAAGTGGAGGAAGTGGAGGAAGTGGAGGAAGTGGGCGAAGTGGACGAAGTTGACGAAGTGGACGAAGTGGACCAAGTGGACGAAGTGGACGAAGTTGACGAAGTTTGCGAAGTTGACGAAGTGGACGAAGTGGACGAAGTTGACGAAGATGACGAAGCGGACGGAGTGGAGGGAGTGGAGGAAGTTGAGGAAGTGGAGGAAGTTGAGGAAGTTGAGGAAGTTGACGAAGTTGACGAAGTGGACCAAGTGGATGAAGTAGAGGAAGTGGACGAAGTGGAGGCAGTGGAGGAAGAGGACGAAGTGGACGAAGTGGACAAAGTGGAGGAAGATTACGAAGTGGAGGAAGTGGAGGAAATGGACGAAGTTGACGAAGTGGACGAGAGGAAGTGGACGAAGTTGAAGAAGTGGACGAAGTGGACGAAGGTGACGAAGTGGAGGAAGTGGAGGAAGTGGAAGAAGTGGACGAAGTTGAGCAAGTGGAGGAAGTGGAGGAAGTGAAGGAAGTGCAGGAAGTGGAAGAAGTGGACGAAGTTGATGAACATGACGAAGTGGACGAAGTGGAGGAAGGGGAGGAAGCGGAGGAAGGAGAGGAAGCGGAGGAAGCAGAGGAAGTGGAGGAAGTGGACGTAGCGGTCGAAGTGGACGAAGTGGACGAAGATGACGAAGTTGACGAAGTGGAAGAGGTGGAGGAAGTGTAGGAAATGGACGAACTTGACGAAGTGGACGAATTCGGCGAAGTGGAGGAAGTGAGGAAGTGGACGAAGTGGAGGAAGTTGACGAAGTTGACGAAGTGGAGGAAGTGGAGGAAGTGGAAGAAGTGGACGAAGTTGACGAAGTGGAGGAAGTGGACGAAGTGGACGAAGTGGGAAAAGTGGAGGAAGTGGAGGTGGTGGAGGAAGTGGAGGAAGTTGACGAAGTGGAGGAAGATGAGACAAAGTGGACAAAGTGGATGATGTAGAGGAAGAGGACGAAGTGTACGAAGTAGACGAAGTTGACGAAATGGACCAAGTTGACGAAGTTGAAAAGTGAAAGAAGTACAAGTGGACGACGTGGTCGAAGTGTACGAAGTGGATGAAGTGGAGGAAGTGAACGAAGTGCATGAAGTGGAGGAAGTGGAGGAAGTGGACGAAGTGGAGGAAGTGGACGAAGTGGACGAAGTGGACAAAGAGGACGAAGTGGACGAAGTGGACGAAGTGGAGGAAGTCGACGAAGTTTAAGAAGTGGAAGAAGTGGCTAAGTGGTCAAAGTTTACGAAGTGGACGAAGTGGAGGAAATCGACAAAGTGATGAAGTGGACCAATTGGATACAGTGGAGGAAGTGGATAAAGTGCACGAAGTGGAGGAAGTGGACGAAGTAGACGAAGGGGAAGAAGTGGACGAAGCGGAGGAAGAGGATCAAGTGGATGAAGTTGACGAACTGGACGAAGTGGAGGAAGTGGACGAACTTGACGAAGTGGACGAAGTGACGAATTTGAAGAAGTCGAAGAAGTGGACGAAGTGGACGAAGTGGATGAAGTGGAGGAAGTGGAGGATGAAGAGGAAGTGGAGGAAGTGGAGGAAGTGGAGGAAGTGGAGGAAGTTGAAGACGTGGACGAAGTTGACGAAGTTGAAGAAGTGGACGAAGTGGAGGAAGTGGAGGAAGATTACGAAGTGGACGAAGTTGACAAAGTGGAGGAAGTGGAGGATGTGGAGGAAGTGGACGAAGTTGACAAAGTGGAGTAAGTGAGGAAGTGGAGGATGTGAAGGAAGTGGAGGAAGTGGAGGAAGTGGACGAAGTTGATGAACATGACGAAGGGGACGAAGTGGAGGAAGGAGAGGAAGAGGAGGAAGGAGAGGAAGCGGAGGAAGCAGAGGAAGTGGAGGAAATGGAGGAGGTAGAGGAAATGGAGGAAGTGGACGTAGTGGTCGAAGTGGACGAAGTTGACGAAGTGGACGAAGTGGACCAAGTGGACGAAGTCGACGAAGTTGACGAAGCGGACGGAGTGGAGGGAGTTGAGGAACTGGAGGAAGTTGAGGAAGTTGACGAAGTGGATGAAGTAGAGGAAGTGGAGGAAGTGGACGAATTGGAGGCAGTGGAGGAGGAGGACGAAGTGGAGGAAGTGGACAAAGTGGAGGAAGATTACGAAGTGGAGGAAGTGGAGGAAATGAACGAAGTTGACGAAGTGGACGAAGTGGACGAGAGGAAGTGGACGAAGTTGAAGAAGTGGACGAAGTGGACGAAGTTGAGAAGTGGACGAAGTGGAGGAAGTGGAGGAAGTGGAAGAAGTGGACGAAGTGAGCAAGTGGAGGAAGTGGAGGAAGTGAAGGAAGTGGAGGAAGTGGAAGAAGTGGACGAAGTTGATGAACATGACGAAGTGGACGGAGTGGAGGAAGGGGAGGAAGCGGAGGAAGGAGAGGAAGCGGAGGAAGCAGAGGAAGCGGAGGAAGTGGAGGAAGTGGAGGAAGTGGAGGAAGTGGACGTAGCGGTCGAAGTGGACGAAGATGACGAAGTTGACGAAGTGGAGGAGGTGGAGGAAGTGTAGGAAATGGACGAACTTGACGAAGTGGACGAAGTCGACGAAGTGGAGGAAGTGGAAGAAGTGGAGGAAGTGCAGGAAGTTGAGGAAGTGGAGGAAGTGGAGGAAGTTGACGAAGTGGAGGAAGTGGAGGAAGTGGAGGAAGTGGAAGAAGTGGACGAAGTTGACGAAGTGGAGGAAGTGGACGAAGTGGACGAAGTGGGAAAAGTGGAGGAAGTGGAGGTGGTGGAGGAAGTGAAGGAAGTTGACGAAGTGGAGGAAGATGACAAAGTGGACGAAGTGTACGAAGTAGACGAAGTTGACGAAATGGACCAAGTTGACAAAGTTGAAAAGTGAAAGAAGTACAAGTGGACGAAGTGGTCGAAGTGTACAAAGTGGACGAAGTGGGGGAAATGGAGGAAGTGAACGAAGTGCATGAAGTGGAGGAAGTGGACGAAGTGGAGGAAGTGGAGGAATTGGACGAAGAGGACGAAGTGGACGAAGTGGACGAAGTGGACGAAGTGGACGAAGTGGACGAAGTGGAGGAAGAGGACGAATTGGGCGAAGTGGACGAGGTGGAGGAAGTCGAGGAAGTTTAAGAAGTGGAAGAAGTGGCTAAAGTGGTCAAAGTTTACGAAGTGGACGAAGTGGAGGAAATCGACAAAGTTGATGAAGTGGACCAATTGGATACAGTGGAGGAAGTGGATAAAGTCGACGAAGTGGAGGAAGTGGACGAAGTAGACGAAGGGGAAGAAGTGGACGAAGCGGAGGAAGAGGATGAAGTGGATGAAGTGGATGAAGTTGACGAACTGGACGAAGTGGAGGAAGTGGACGAACTTGACGAAGTGGACGAAGTTGACGAATTTGAAGAAGTCGAAGAAGTGGACGAAGTGGATGAAAATTACGAAGTGGAGGAAGTGGAGGAAGTGGAGGAAGTTGAAGACGTGGACGAAGTTGACGAAGTTGAAGAAGTGGACGAAGTGGAGGAAGTGGAGGAAGTGGAGGAAGATTACGAAGTGGACGAAGTTGACAAAGTGGAGGAAGTGGAGGATGTGGAGGAAGTGGACGAAGTTGACAAAGTGGAGTAAGTTGAGGAAGTGGAGGAAGTGAAGGAAGTGGACGAAGTTGATGAACATGACGAAGTGGACGGAGTGGAGGAAGGGGAGGAAGCGGAGGAAGGAGAGGAAGCAGAGGAAGCAGAGGAAGTGGAGGAAATGGAGGAGGTGGAGGAAATGGAGGAAGTGGACGTAGTGGTCGAAGTGGACGAAGATGACGAAGTTGAATAAGTGGAGGAGGTGGAGGAAGTGGAGGAAATGGACGAACTTGACGAAGTGGACGAAGTGGAGGAAGTGGAAGAAGTGGACGAAGTACAGGAAGTTGAGGAAGTGGAGGAAATGGGCGAACTTGACGAAGTGGACGAAGTCGACGAAGTGGAGGAGGTGGAAGAAGTGGACGAAGTACAGGAAGTTGAGGAAGTCGAGGAAGTGGAGGAAGTTGACGAAGTGGACGAAGTGGAGGAAGGGGAGGAAGTAGAAGAAGTGGACGAAGTTGATGAAGTGGAGGAAGTGGAGGAAGTGGACGAAGTGGGAAAGGTGGAGGAAGTGGAGGTGGTGGAGGAAGTTGAGGAAGTTGACGAAGTGGAAGAAGATGACAAAGTGGACAAAGTGGATGATGTAGAGGAAGTGGACGAAGTGTACGAAGTAGACGAAGTTGATGAAATGGACGAAGTTGACGAAGTGTAAGAAGTGACAGAAGTACAAGTGGACGAAGTGGTCGAAGTGTAAGAAGTGGACGAAGTGGGGAAATGGAGGAAGTGAACGAAGTGCACGAAGTGGAGGAAGTGGAGGAATGAGAGGAAGTGGAGGAAGTGGAGGAAGTGGAGGAATTGGACGAAGTTGACGAAGTCGACGAAGTGGACAAAGTGGACGAAGTGGACGAAGTGCACGAAGTGGACGAAGTGGACGAAGAGGACGAAGTGGACGAAATGAGGAATGGGAGGAAGTGGAGGAAGCGGACGAAGTGGAGGAAGTGGACGAAGTGGAGGAAATGGAGGAAGTCGACGAAGTTGAAGAAGTGGAAGAAGTGGCTAAATGGGTCAAAGTTTACGAAGTGGACAAAGTGGAGGAAATCGACAAAGTTGATGAAGTGGACAAATTGGATACAGTGGAGGAAGGGGATAAAGTGGACGAAGTGGAGGAAGTGGACGAAGTAGACGAAGGGGAAGAAGTGGACTAAGCGGAGGAAGAGGATGAAGTGGATGAAGTTTACGAACTGGACGAAGTGGAGGAAGTGGACGAACGTGACGAAGTGAACGAAGTTGACGAATTTGAAGAAGTCGAAGAAGTGGACGAAGTGGATGAAAATTACGAAGTGGACGAAGTGGACGAAGTGGAGGAAGTGGAGGAAGTTGGACGAAGTGGAGGAAGTGGAGGAAGTGGAGGAAGTTGAAGACGTGGACGAAGTTGACGAAGTTGAAGAAGTGGACGAATTGGACGAAGTGGAGGAAGTGGAGGAAGTGGAGGAAGATTACGAAGTGGACGAAGTTGACAAAGTGGAGGAAGTGGAGGATGTGGAGGAAGTGGACGAAGTTGACAAAGTGGAGTAAGTTGAGGAAGTGGACGAAGGGGACGAAGTTGACGAAGTCGAAGAAGTGGATGAAGTGGAAGAAGTGGAGGAAGTGGAGGAAGTGGACGAAGTTGAGGAGGTGGACGAAGATGACGAAGTTGACGAAGCGGACGAAGTTGACGAACTTGACGAAGTGGAGGAAGTGGACGAAGTTGACGAACTTGAACAAGTGGAAGAAGTGGAATAAGTGGATGAAGTGGTCGAAGTTTACGAAGTGGACGAAGTGGAGGAAATGATCGAAGTTGACGAAGTGGACGAACTGGACGAAGTGGCCAAAGTGGACGAAGTGCAGGAAGTGGACGAAGTGGAGGAAGTGGACGAAGTGGACGAAGTGAAGGAAGTGCAGGAAGTGGAGGAAGTGGACGAAGTTGAGGAAGTGGACGAAGTGGAGGAAGCGGAAGAAGTGGACGAAGTTGACGAAGTGGACGAAGTGGAGGAAGCGGAGGAAGTGGAGGATGTGGACGAAGTGGAGGAAGTGGACGAAGCTGACAAAGTGGAGGAAGTGGGAGAAGTGGACGAAGTGGACGAAGTTGAAGAAGTGGACGAAGTGGACGAAGGTGACGAAGTGGAGGAAGTGGAGGAAGTGGAAGAAGTGGACGAAGTTGAGCAAGTGGAGGAAGTGGAGGAAGTGAAGGAAGTGGAGGAAATGGAGGAAGTGGACGAAGTTGATGAACATGACGAAGTGGACGGAGTGGACGAAGGGGGGGAAGCAGAGGAAGGAGAAGAAGCGGAGGAAGCAGAGGAAGTGGAGGAAGTGGAGGAAGTGGTGGAAATGGAGGAAGTGGACGAAGCGGTCGAAATGGTCGAAGTGGACGAAGTGGACAAAGATGACGAAGTTGAAGAAGTGCAAGAACTGGAGGAAGTGGAGGAAATGGACGAACTTGACGAAGTCGAGGAAGTGGAGGAAGTGGACGAAGTGCAGGAAGTTGAGGAAGTGGAGGAAGTGGACGAAGTTGACGAAGTGGACGAAGTGGACGAAGTGGACGAAGTGGACGAAGTGGACGAAGTAGACGAAGTGGAAGAAGTGGACGAAGTTGACGAAGTTGAAGAAGTGGACGAATTGGACGAAGTGGAGGAAGTGGAGGAAGTGGAGGAAGTGGAGGAAGTGGAGGAAGATTACGAAGTGGACGAAGTTGACAAAGTGGAGGAAGTGGATGATGTGGAGGAAGTGGACGAAGTTGACAAAGTGGAGTAAGTTGAGGAAGTGGACGAAGGGGACGAAGTTGACGAAGTCGAAGAAGTGGATGAAGTGGAAGAAGTGGAGGAAGTGGAGGAAGTGGACGAAGTTGAGGAGGTGGACGAAGATGACGAAGTTGACGAAGCGGACGAAGTTGACGAACTTGAGGAAGTGGAGGAAGTGGACGAAGTTGACGAACTTGAACAAGTGGAAGAAGTGGAATAAGTGGATGAAGTGGTCGAAGTTTACGAAGTGGACGAAGTGGAGGAAATGATCGAAGTTGACGAAGTGGACGAACTGGACGAAGTGGCCGAAGTGGACGAAGTGCAGGAAGTGGACGAAGTGGAGGAAGTGGAGGAAGTGGACGAAGTGAAGGAAGTGCAGGAAGTGGAGGAAGTGGACGAAGTTGAGGAAGTGGACGAAGTGGAAGAAGCGGAAGAAGTGGACGAAGTTGACGAAGTGGACGAAGTGGAGGAAGCGGAGGAAGTGGAGGATGTGGACGAAGTGGAGGAAGTGGACGAAGCTGACAAAGTGGAGGAAGTGGGAGAAGTGGACGAAGTGGACGAAGTTGAAGAAGTGGACGAAGTGGACGAAGGTGACGAAGTGGAGGAAGTGGAGGAAGTGGAAGAAGTGGACGAAGTTGAGCAAGTGGAGGAAGTGGAGGAAGTGAAGGAAGTGGAGGAAATGGAGGAAGTGGACGAAGTTGATGAACATGACGAAGTGGACGGAGTGGAGGAAGGGGGGGAAGCAGAGGAAGGAGAAGAAGCGGAGGAAGCAGAGGAAGTGGAGGAAGTGGAGGAAGTGGTGGAAATGGAGGAAGTGGACGAAGCGGTCGAAATGGTCGAAGTGGACGAAGTGGACAAAGATGACGAAGTTGAAGAAGTGCAAGAACTGGAGGAAGTGGAGGAAATGGACGAACTTGACGAAGTCGAGGAAGTGGAGGAAGTGGACGAAGTGCAGGAAGTTGAGGAAGTGGAGGAAGTGGACGAAGTGGACGAAGTGGACGAAGTGGACGAAGTGGACGAAGTGGACGAAGTGGACGAAGTGGACGAAGTAGACGAAGTGGAAGAAGTGGACGAAGTTGACGAAGTGGAGGAAGTGGAGGAAGTGGACGAAGTGGGAAAAGTGGAGGAAGTGGAGGTGGTGGAGGAAGTGGAGGAAGTTGACGAAGTGGAGGAAGATGACAAAGTGGACAAAGTGGACGAAGTAGAGGAAGTGGACGAAGTGTACGAAGTAGACGAAGTTGACGAAGTGGACGAAGTTGACGAAGTTGAAGAAGTTGAAGAAGTGTAAGAAGTACAAGTGGACGAAGTGGTCAAAGTGTACGAAGTGGACGAAGTGGGGGAAATGGAGGAAGTGAACGAAGTGCACGAAGTGGACGTAGTGGAGGAAGTGGAGGAAGCGGAGGAAGGAAGTTGACGAAGCGCACGAAGTGGACGAAGAGGACGAAGTGGACGAAATGAGGAATGGGAGGAAGTGGAGGAAGCGAACGAAGTGGATGAAGTGGAGGAAGTGGATGAAGTGGAGGAAGTGGAGGAAGTCGACGAAGTTGAAGAAGTGGAAGAAGTGGCTAAAGTGGTCAAAGTTTACGAACTGGACGAAGTGGAGGAAATCGACGAAGTTGAAGAAGTGGAATGGAAGTGGAAAGTGGTAAGTAGGAACGGAACGAAGTGGAGAAGTGAAAGGATGAAGTGGACGAAGTGGAGGAAGAGGATGAAGTGGATGAAGTTGATGAATGGACGAAGTGGAGGAAGTGGACAAAGTTGACGAATTTGAAGAAGTCGAAGAAGTGGATGAAAATTACGAAGTGGACGAAGTGGACGAAAGTGGATGAAGTGGAGGAAGTGGAGGATGAGGAGGAAGAGGAGGGAAGTGGACGAAGTGGAGGAAGTGGAGGAAGTTGAAGACGTGGACGAAGTTGAAGAGTGGACGAATTGGACGAAGTGGAGGAAGTGGAGGAAGTGGAGGAAGATTACGAAGTGGACGAAGTTGACAAAGTGGAGGAAGTGGAGGATGTGGAGGAAGTGGACGAAGTTGACAAAGTGGAGTAAGTTGAAGAAGTGGACGAAGGGGACGAAGTTGACGAAGTCGAAGAAGTGGATGAAGTGGAAGAAGGGAGGAAGTGGAAGAAGTGGACGAAGTTGAGGAGGTGGACGAAGATGACGAAGTGGACGAAGTTGACGAACTTGACGAAGTGGAGGATGTGGACGAAGTTGACGAACTTGAACAAGTGGAAGAAGTGGAATAAGTGGATGAAGTGGTCGAAGTTTACGAAGTTGAGGAGGTGGATGAAGATGACGAAGTGGACGAAGTTGACGAAGTTGACGAAGTGGAGGATGTGGACGAAGTTGACGAACTTGAACAAGTGGAAGAAGTGGAATAATTGGATGAAGTGGTCGAAGTTTACGAAGTGGAGGAAATGATCGAAGTTGACGAAGTGGACGAACTGGACGAAGTGGCCGAAGTGGACGAAGTGCAGGAAGTGGACGAAGTGGGAAGTGGACGAAGTGGACGAAGTGAAGGAAGTGCAGGAAGTGGAGGAAGTGGACGAAGTTGAGGAAGTGGACGAAGTGGAGGAAGCGGAAGCAGTGGGACGAAGTTGACGAAGTGGACGAAGTGGAGGAAGTGGAGGATGTGGACGAAGTGGAGGAAGTGGACGAAGCTGATGAAGTGGAGGAAGTGGAGAAGTGGACGAAGTGGAGGATGTGGACGAAGTGGAGGATGTGGACGAAGTGGAGGAAGTGGACGAAGTTGACGAACTGGAAGAAGGGACCAAGTTGACGACGTGGACGAAGTTGACGAAGTTGAAGAAGTCTAAGAAGTGGACAAACTGAAAAGGTGGAGGAAGAGTACGAAGTGGACAAATTGGAGAAATGGACGAAATGGAGGAAGTGGAGGAAGTGGAGGAGGTGGACGAAGTGGACGAAGTGGACGAACTGGACGAAGTGGACGAATTGGACGAATTGGACGAATTGGACGAAGTGGAGGAAGTGGAGGAAGTGGGGGAAGTGGACGAAGTGGACAAAGTGGACGAAGTCGACGAAGTGGACGAAGTGGACGAAGTTGACGAAGTGAACGGAGTGGAGGGAGTGGAGGAAGTTGAGGAAGTGGAGGAAGTTGAGGAAGTTGACGAAGTGGACCAAGTGGACGAGGTAGAGAAGGGAGGATGTGGAGGAAGTGGACGAAGTGGAGGAAGTGGAGGAAGAGGATGAAGTGGAGGAAGTGGACGAAGTGGAGGAAGATTACGAAGTAAAGGAAGTGGAGGAAATGGACGAAGTTGACGAAGTGGACGAAGTCGACGAGAGGAAGGGGACGAAGTTGAAGAAGTGGAGGAAGTGGAGGAAGTGGAAGAAGGGGACGAAGTTGAGCAAGTGGAGGAAGTGGAGGAAGTGAAGGAAGTGGAGGAAGTGGACGAAGTTGATGAACATGACGAAGTGGACGGAGTGGAGGAAGGGGAGGAAGCGGAGGAAGGAGAAGAAGCGGAGGAAGCGGAGGAAGTGGAGGAAATGGAGGAAGTGGAGGAATGGAGGAAATGGAGGTAGTGGACGAGCAGTCAGTGGACGAAGTGGACGAAGATGACGAAGTTGAAGAAGTGGAAGAAGTGGAGGAAGTGGTGGAAATTGACGAACTTGACGAAGTGGAGGAAGTGGACGAAGTGCAGGAAGTTGAGGAAGTGGAGGAAGTGGAGGAAGTGGACGAAGTGGAGGAAGTGGAAGAAGTGGACGAAGTTGACGAAGTGGATAAAGTGGAGGAAGTGGACGAAGTGCGAAAAGTGAAGGAAGTGGAGGTGGTGGAGGACTGGAGGAAGTTTACGAAGTGGAGGAAGATGACAAAGTGGACAAAGTGGACGAAGTAGAGGAAGTGGACGAAGTGTACGAAGTGGACGAAGTTCACGAAGTGGACGAAGTTGACGAAGTGGACGAAGTTGACGAAGTTGAAGAAGTTGAAGAAGTGTAAGAAGTACAAGTGGACGAAGTGGTCGAAGTGTACGAAGTGGACGAAGTGGGGGAAATGGAGGAAGTGAACGAAGTGCACGAAGTGGACGTAGCGGAGGAAGTGGAGGAACTG
>NC_142170.1:37444780-37529732 GCF_029865625.1 Vigna umbellata
ACGAAGTGGACGAAGTGGAGGAAGATTACGAAGTGGACGAAGTGAAGGAAATGGACGAAGTTGACCAAGTCGACGAAGTGGACGAAGTGGAGGAAGATTACGAAGTGGACGAGGTGGAGGAAGTGGACGAAGATGACGAAGTGGAGGAAGTGGAGGAAGTGGACGAAGTTGACGAAGTGGAGGAAGTGGAGAAAGTGGAGGAAGTGGAGGAAGTGGAGGAAGTTGAGGAAGTGGACGAAGTGGAGGAAGTGGAGGACGTGGAGGAAGTGGACGAAGTTGACGAAGTGGACGAAGTTGACGTAGTGGACGAAGTGGATAAAGTGGAGGAAGTGGACGAAGTGGACGAAGTGGAGGAAGTCAAAGAAGTGGAGGAAGTGGAGGAAGTGGAGAAATTGGAGGAAGTGGAGGAAGTGAAAGTAGTGGGGGAACTGGACGAAGTGGACGAAGTTGACGAAATGCAGGAAATGGAGGAAGTGGAGGAAGTAGACGGAGTGGAGGAAGTGGACGAAGTTGAAGAAGTGCAGGAGGTGGACGAAGCGGACGAAGCGGACGAAGTTCACGAAGTGGACGAAGTGGAGGAAGTTGACGAAGTTGAAGAAGTGGAAGAAGTGGAGGGTGTGGATGAAGTGGAGGAAGTGGAGGAAGTTGACGAAGTGGACGAAGTTGAATAAGTGGAAGAAGTGGACGAAGTTGAGGAAGTGGACGAAGTTGACGAAGTGGACGAAGTGGAGTAAGTGGACCAAGTGGACGAAGTGGACCAAGTGGACCAAGTGGACGAAGTGGAGGAAGTGGACGAAATTGACGAAGTGGAGATAGTGGAGAAAGTGAGGAAGTGGACGGACAGGAGGAAGTGGAGGAAGTTGACGAAGTGGACGAAGTTGACCAAGATGATGAAGTGGACGACGGGGAGGAAGTCGAGTAAGTGGAGGAAGTGGAGGAAATGGACGAAGTGGAAGAAATGGAAGAAGTTGACGAAGTGGACATTGTGGACGAAGTGGACAAAGTGAAAGAAGTGGAGGAAGTGGAGGAAGTGGACGAAGTGGACGGAGTGGACGAAGTGAAAGAAGTTGAGGAAGTGGAGGAACTGGACGAAGTAGAGGAAGATTACGAAATGCACGAAGTGGAGGAAATGGACGAAGTTGAGGAAGTTGACGAAGTGGACGAAGTGGAGAAAGTGGAGGAAATGGAGGAACTGGCGGAAGTTGACGAAGTTGAAGAAGTGCAGGAGGTGGACGAAGCGGACGAAATTGACGAAGTGGACGAAGTGGACGAAGTGGAGGAAGATTACGAAGTGGACGTAGTGCAGGAAGATTACAAAGTTGACAAAGTTGAGGAAGTGGACAAAGATGACGAAGTTGAAGAAGTTGAAGAAGTGGACGAAGTGGTGGAAATGGACGACCTTGACGAAGTAGACGAAGTGGAGGAAGTTGACGAAGTTGAAGAAGTGGAAGAAGTGGAAGAAGTGGAGGATGTGGACGAAGTGGAGGAAGTGGACGATGTTGACGAAGTGGAGGAAGTGCAGGATGTGGATGAAGTGGAGGAAGTTGACGAAGTGGAGTAAGTGGAGAAAGTGGACGAAGTTGACGAAGTTGAAGAAGTCGAAGAAGTGGACGAAGTGGAAGAAGTGGACGAAGTGAACAAAGTGGACGAAGTGGAGGAAGTGGAAGAAGTGGAGTAACTGGGGCATGGGCAGGAGGTGGACGAAGTGGACAAAGTTGACGAAGTGGAGTAAGTGGAGGAAGTGGATGAAGTGGACGAAGTTGACGAAGTTGAAGAACTCGAAGAAGTGGACGAAGTGGAAGAAGTGGATGAAGTGGATGAAGGGGACGAAGTGGACAAAGTGGAGGAAGTGGAGGAAGTCGAGGAAGTTGAAGAAGTGGAACAAGTGCAGGGTGTGGACGAAGTGGAGGAAGTGGACGAAGTTGACGAAGTTGAAGAAGTGAAAGAAGTGGACGAAGTGGTCGATGTTTACAAAGTGGAGGAAGTGGAGGAAATGGACGAAGTGGAAGAAGTGGACGAAGTGGACGAAGTGGAAGAAGTTGACGAAGTTGACGAAGTGGAGGAAGTTGACGAAGTTGACGAAGTGGAGGAAGTGGACGAAGTTCACGTAGTGGACGAAATCGTCGATGTGGACGAAGTGAACGAAGTGGATGAAGCTGACTAAGTTGACGAAGTGGATGAAGTGAAGGAAGGGGACGAAGTGGAGGAAGTGGACGAAGTGGAGGAAGTGGAGGAAGTGGAGGAAGTGAAGGAAGTGGAGGAAGTTGACGAAGTGGAGTAAGTGGATTAAGTGGAGGAAGTGGACGAAGTGGAAGAAGTGGACGAAGTGGAAGAAGTGGACAAAGTGGACAAAGTGTCGGAAGTGGAGGAAGTTGACGAAGTTGAAGAAGTGGAAGAAATGGAGGGAGGGGCCGAAGTGGAGGAACTTGACGAAGTGGAGGAAGTGGAGGAAGTTGACGAAGTGGAGGAAGTGGAGGAAGTTGACGAAGTTGAAGAAGTGGAGGAAGTGGACGAAGTGGTCGAAGTTTACAAAGTGGACGAAGTGGAGGAAATGGACGAACTGCAGGAAGTGGAAGAAGTGGACGAAGTTGACGAAGTGGAGGAAGTGGAGGATGTGGACGAAGTGGAGGAAGTGGACGAAGTTGACGAAGTTGAAGAAGTCGAAGAAGTGGAAGAAGAGGAGGAAGAGTACGAAGTGGACGAAATGGACGAAGTTGACGAAGTGGAAGAAATGCACGAAGTGGACGATGTGGACGAAGTTAACGAAGTGGACGAAGTTGACAAAGTGAAGGAAGTGGAGGAAGTGGAGTAACTAGAGGAAGGGGAGGAGGTGGACGAGTGGACGAAGTGGACGAAGTTAACGAAGTTGACAAAGTTGAAGAAGTCGAACAAGTGGACGAAGTGGAAGAAGTGGACGAAATGGACGAAGTGGACGAAGTCGAGGAAATGGACGAAGTTGACAAAGTGGACGAAGTGGAGGAAGATTATGAAGTGGACGAAGTGGAGGAAGTGGACGAAGATGACGAAGTTGAAGAAGTGGAAGAAGTGGACGAAGTGGAGGAAAGGGACGACCTTGACGAAGTGGACGAAGTGGAGGAAGTGGAGGAAGTTGACGAAGTTGAATAAGTGGAAGAAGTGGAGGGTGTGGACGAAGTGGACGAAGTGGATGAAGTTGACGAAGTGAAGGAAGTGGACAAAGTTGACGAAGCTGAAGAAGTGGACGAAGTGGTCGATGTTTACGAAGTGGAGGAAATTGACGAAGTGGAGGAAGTGGACGAAGTTTATGGAGTTGACGAAGTGGACGAAGTGGACGAAGTTGACGAAGTGGACCAAGTGGAGGAAGTCGACGGATTTGACGAAGTGGACGAAGTTGACGAAATGTAGGAAATGGAGGAAGTGGAGGAAGTGGACGAAGTGGAGGAAGCGGACGAAGTGGACGAAGTGGAGGAAGTGGACGAAGTTGACGAAGTGGACAAAGTTGACGAAGTGGACGAAGTGGACGAAGTGGACGAAGTGGACGAAGTGGACGAAGTGGACGAAGTGCAGGATGTGGACGAAGTGGAGGAAGTGGACGAAGTTGACGAAGTGGAGGAAGTGGACGAAGTTGGACGAAGTGGAAGAAGTGGACGAAGTGGACAAAGTGGAGGAAGTGGAGGAAGTTGACGAAGTTGAAGAAGTTGAGGGTGTGGACGAAGTGGAGGAAGTGGACGAAGTTGACGAAATGAAGGAAGTGGACGAAGTTGACGAAGTTGAAGAAGTGGAAGAGGTGGATGAAGTGGACGAAGTTTACGAAGTGGACGAAGTGAAGGAAATGGACGAACTGCAGGAAGTGGAGGAAGTTGACGAAGTTGACAAAGTTGACGAAGTGGACGAAGTTGACGAAGTTGACGAAGTGGACGAAGTTGACGAAGTGGAGGAAGTGGAAGAAGTGGAGGAAGTCGAGGAAGTGGAGGATGTGGACGAAGTGGACGAAGTGGACGAAATGGAGGAAGATTACGAAGTGGACGAAGTGGACGAAGTGGAGGAAGACTACGAAGTGGATGTAGTGCAGGAAATGAGCAAAGTTGACCGAGTGCACGAAGTGGATAAAGTGGACAAAGTGGAGGAAGATTACGAGGTTGACAAAGTGGAGGAAGTGGACGAAGATGACGAAGTTGAAGAAGTTGAAGAAGTGGACGAAGTGGAGCAAATGGACGACCTTGACGAAGTGGACGAAGTGGAGGAAGTGGAGGAAGTGGACGAAGTTGACGAAGTGGAGGAAGTGCAGGATGTGGACGAAGTGGAGGAAGTTGACGAAGTGGAGTAAGTGGAGAAAGTGGACGAAGTGGATGAAGTTGATGAAGTTGAAGAAGTCGAAGAAGTGGACGAAGTGGAAGAAGTGGACCAAGTGGAGGAAGTGGAGGAAGTGGAAGAAGTGGAGTAACTGGAGCAAGGGCAGGAGGTGGACGAAGTGGACGAAGTTGACGAAGTGGAGTAAGTGGAGGAAGTGGATGAAGTGGACGAAGTTGACGAAGTTGAAGAAGTCGAAGAAGCGGACGAAGTGGAAGAAGTGGACGAAGTGGACAAAGTGGAGGAAGTGGCGGAAGTTGAAGAAATGGAACAAGTACAGGGTGTGGACGAAGTGGAGGAAGTGGACGAAGTTGACGAAGTTGAAGAAGTGGAAGAAGTGGTTGATGTTTACAAAGTGGAGGAAGTGGAGGAAATGGACGAAATGGAGGAAGTGGAAGAAGTTGACGAAGTTGACGAAGTTGACGAAGTTGACGAAGTGGACGAAGTTCACGCAGTGGACAAAATCGTCGAAGTGGAGGAAGTGGACGAAGTTGACGAAGTGGATGAAGTGGAGGAAGGGGAAGAAGTGGAGGAAGTGGAGGAAGTGGAGGAAGTTGACGAAGTGGAGTAAGTGGATTAAGTGGAGGAAGTGGACGAAGTGGAAGAAGTGGACGAAGTGGAAGAAGTGGACAAAGTGGAGGAAGTGGAGGAAGTTGACGAAGTTGAAGAAGATGAAGAAGTGGAGGAAGGGGACAGAGTGGAGGAAGTTGACGAAGTGGAGGAAGTGGAGGAAGTTGACGAAGTGGAGTAAGTGGAGGTAGTGGACAAAATGGACGAAATGGAAGAAGTGGACGAAGTGGAAGAAGTGGACAAAGTGGACAAAGTGGAGGAAGTGGAGGAAGTTGACGAAGTTGAAGAAGTGGAGGAAGTGGTCGAAGTTTACGAAGTGGACGAAGTGGAGGAAATGGACGAAAAGTGCAGGAAGTGGACGAAGTTGACGAAGTGGACGAAGTTGACGAAGTGGACGAAGTTTACGAAGTGGAGGAAGTGGAAGAAGTGGAGGAAGTCGAGGAAGTGGAAGAAGAGGAGGAAGAGTACGAAGTGGACGAAATGGACGAAGTTGACGAAGTGGACGAAATGCACGAAGTGGACGAAGTTGACAAAGTGAAGGAAGTGGAGGAAGTGGAGTAACTAGAGGAAGTGGAGGAGGTGGACGAGTGGACGAAGTTGACGAAGTGGACGAAGTGGACGAAGTGGACGAAGTGGAGGAAGTGGAAGAAGTGGACGAAGTGGAGGAAGTGGACGAAGGGGACAAAGTGGAGGAAGTGGACAAAGTGGACGAAGTGGACGAAGTGGACGAAGCGAACGAAGTGGACGAAGTGGACGAAGTGGACGAAGTTGACGAAGTGGACAAAGTTGACGAAGTGGACGAAGTGCAGGATGTGGACGAAGTTGAGGAAGTGGACGAATTTGACGACGTGGAGGAAGTAGAGGAAGTGGACGAAGTTGGATGAAGTGGAAGAAGTGGACGAAGTGGACAAAGTGGAGGAAGTGGAGGAAGTTGACGAAATGAAGGAAGTGGACGAAGTTGACGAAGTTGAAGAAGTGGAAGAGGTGGACGAAGTGGTCGAAGTTTACGAAGTGGATGAAGTGGAGGAAATGGACGAACTGTAGGAAGTGGAGGAAGTGGACGAAGTGGACAAAGTTGACGAAGTGGACGAAGTTGACGAAGTGGAGGAAGTGGAGGAAGTCGAGGAAGTGGAGGATGTGGACGAAGTGGACGAAGTTGATGAAGTGGACGAAGTGGACGAAGTGGACGAAGTGGACGAAGTGGACGAAGATTACGAAGTGGACGAAGTGGAGGAAGATTACGAAGTGGACGTAGTGCAGGAAATGAGCAAAGTTGACCGAGTGGACGAGGTGGACAAAGTGGAGGAAATGGACGACCTTGACGAAATGGACGAAGTGGAGGTAGTTGACGAAGTTGAAGAAGTTGAAGAAGTGGAGGATGTGCAGGACGTGGACGAAGTGGAGGAAGTTGACGAAGTGGAGTAAGTGGAGAAAATGGACGAAGTGGACGAAGTTGACGAAGTTGAAGAAGTCGAAGAAGTGGACGAAGTCGAAGAAGTGGAGGAAGTGGAGGAAGTGGAGGAAGTGGAAGAAGTGGAGTAACTGGAGCAAGGGCAGGAGGTGGACGAAGTGGACGAAGTTGACGAAGTGGAGTAAGTGGAGGAAGTGGATGAAGTGGACGAAGTTGACGAAGTTGAAGAAGTGCAGGAGGTGGACGAAGCGGACGAAATTGACGAAGTGGACGAAGTGGACGAAGTGGAGGAAGATTACGAAGTGGACGTAGTGCAGGAAGATTACAAAGTTGACAAAGTTGAGGAAGTGGACGAAGATGACGAAGTTGAAGAAGTTGAAGAAGTGGACGAAGTGGTGGAAATGGACGACCTTGACGAAGTAGACGAAGTGGAGGAAGTTGACGAAGTTGAAGAAGTGGAAGAAGTGGAAGAAGTGGAGGATGTGGACGAAGTGGAGGAAGTGGACGATGTTGACGAAGTGGAGGAAGTGCAGGATGTGGATGAAGTGGAGGAAGTTGACGAAGTGGAGTAAGTGGAGAAAGTGGACGAAGTTGACGAAGTTGAAGAAGTCGAAGAAGTGGACGAAGTGGAAGAAGTGGACGAAGTGAACAAAGTGGACGAAGTGGAGGAAGTGGAAGAAGTGGAGTAACTGGGGCATGGGCAGGAGGTGGACGAAGTGGACAAAGTTGACGAAGTGGAGTAAGTGGAGGAAGTGGATGAAGTGGACGAAGTTGACGAAGTTGAAGAACTCGAAGAAGTGGACGAAGTGGAAGAAGTGGATGAAGTGGATGAAGGGGACGAAGTGGACAAAGTGGAGGAAGTGGAGGAAGTCGAGGAAGTTGAAGAAGTGGAACAAGTGCAGGGTGTGGACGAAGTGGAGGAAGTGGACGAAGTTGACGAAGTTGAAGAAGTGAAAGAAGTGGACGAAGTGGTCGATGTTTACAAAGTGGAGGAAGTGGAGGAAATGGACGAAGTGGAAGAAGTGGACGAAGTGGACGAAGTGGAAGAAGTTGACGAAGTTGACGAAGTGGAGGAAGTTGACGAAGTTGACGAAGTGGAGGAAGTGGACGAAGTTCACGTAGTGGACGAAATCGTCGATGTGGACGAAGTGAACGAAGTGGATGAAGCTGACTAAGTTGACGAAGTGGATGAAGTGAAGGAAGGGGACGAAGTGGAGGAAGTGGACGAAGTGGAGGAAGTGGAGGAAGTGGAGGAAGTGAAGGAAGTGGAGGAAGTTGACGAAGTGGAGTAAGTGGATTAAGTGGAGGAAGTGGACGAAGTGGAAGAAGTGGACGAAGTGGAAGAAGTGGACAAAGTGGACAAAGTGTCGGAAGTGGAGGAAGTTGACGAAGTTGAAGAAGTGGAAGAAATGGAGGGAGGGGCCGAAGTGGAGGAACTTGACGAAGTGGAGGAAGTGGAGGAAGTTGACGAAGTGGAGGAAGTGGAGGAAGTTGACGAAGTTGAAGAAGTGGAGGAAGTGGACGAAGTGGTCGAAGTTTACAAAGTGGACGAAGTGGAGGAAATGGACGAACTGCAGGAAGTGGAAGAAGTGGACGAAGTTGACGAAGTGGAGGAAGTGGAGGATGTGGACGAAGTGGAGGAAGTGGACGAAGTTGACGAAGTTGAAGAAGTCGAAGAAGTGGAAGAAGAGGAGGAAGAGTACGAAGTGGACGAAATGGACGAAGTTGACGAAGTGGAAGAAATGCACGAAGTGGACGATGTGGACGAAGTTAACGAAGTGGACGAAGTTGACAAAGTGAAGGAAGTGGAGGAAGTGGAGTAACTAGAGGAAGGGGAGGAGGTGGACGAGTGGACGAAGTGGACGAAGTTAACGAAGTTGACAAAGTTGAAGAAGTCGAACAAGTGGACGAAGTGGAAGAAGTGGACGAAATGGACGAAGTGGACGAAGTCGAGGAAATGGACGAAGTTGACAAAGTGGACGAAGTGGAGGAAGATTATGAAGTGGACGAAGTGGAGGAAGTGGACGAAGATGACGAAGTTGAAGAAGTGGAAGAAGTGGACGAAGTGGAGGAAAGGGACGACCTTGACGAAGTGGACGAAGTGGAGGAAGTGGAGGAAGTTGACGAAGTTGAATAAGTGGAAGAAGTGGAGGGTGTGGACGAAGTGGACGAAGTGGATGAAGTTGACGACGTGAAGGAAGTGGACAAAGTTGACGAAGCTGAAGAAGTGGACGAAGTGGTCGATGTTTACGAAGTGGAGGAAATTGACGAAGTGGAGGAAGTGGACGAAGTTTATGGAGTTGACGAAGTGGACGAAGTTGACGAAGTGGACCAAGTGGAGGAAGTCGACGGATTTGACGAAGTGGACGAAGTTGACGAAATGTAGGAAATGGAGGAAGTGGAGGAAGTGGACGAAGTGGAGGAAGCGGACGAAGTGGACGAAGTGGAGGAAGTGGACGAAGTTGACGAAGTGGACAAAGTTGACGAAGTGGACGAAGTGGACGAAGTGGACGAAGTGGACGAAGTGGACGAAGTGCAGGATGTGGACGAAGTGGAGGAAGTGGACGAAGTTGACGAAGTGGAGGAAGTGGACGAAGTTGGACGAAGTGGAAGAAGTGGACGAAGTGGACAAAGTGGAGGAAGTGGAGGAAGTTGACGAAGTTGAAGAAGTGGAGGGTGTGGACGAAGTGGAGGAAGTGGACGAAGTTGACGAAATGAAGGAAGTGGACGAAGTTGACGAAGTTGAAGAAGTGGAAGAGGTGGATGAAGTGGACGAAGTTTACGAAGTGGACGAAGTGGAGGAAATGGACGAACTGCAGGAAGTGGAGGAAGTTGACGAAGTTGACAAAGTTGACGAAGTGGACGAAGTTGACGAAGTGGACGAAGTGGACGAAGTTGACGAAGTGGAGGAAGTGGAAGAAGTGGAGGAAGTCGAGGAAGTGGAGGATGTGGACGAAGTGGACGAAGTGGACGAAGTGGACGAAATGGAGGAAGATTACGAAGTGGACGAAGTGGACGAAGTGGAGGAAGACTACGAAGTGGATGTAGTGCAGGAAATGAGCAAAGTTGACCGAGTGCACGAAGTGGATAAAGTGGACAAAGTGGAGGAAGATTACGAGGTTGACAAAGTGGAGGAAGTGGACGAAGATGACGAAGTTGAAGAAGTTGAAGAAGTGGACGAAGTGGAGCAAATGGACGACCTTGACGAAGTGGACGAAGTGGAGGAAGTGGAGGAAGTGGAGGAAGTGGAGGAAGTGGACGAAGTTGACGAAGTGGAGGAAGTGCAGGATGTGGACGAAGTGGAGGAAGTTGACGAAGTGGAGTAAGTGGAGAAAGTGGACGAAGTGGATGAAGTTGATGAAGTTGAAGAAGTCGAAGAAGTGGACGAAGTGGAAGAAGTGGACCAAGTGGAGGAAGTGGAGGAAGTGGAAGAAGTGGAGTAACTGGAGCAAGGGCAGGAGGTGGACGAAGTGGACGAAGTTGACGAAGTGGAGTAAGTGGAGGAAGTGGATGAAGTGGACGAAGTTGACGAAGTTGAAGAAGTCGAAGAAGCGGACGAAGTGGAAGAAGTGGACGAAGTGGACGAAGTGGACAAAGTGGAGGAAGTGGCGAAAGTTGAAGAAATGGAACAAGTACAGGGTGTGGACGAAGTGGAGGAAGTGGACGAAGTTGACGAAGTTGAAGAAGTGGAAGAAGTGGTTGATGTTTACAAAGTGGAGGAAGTGGAGGAAATGGACGAAATGGAGGAAGTGGAAGAAGTTGACGAAGTTGACGAAGTTGACGAAGTTGACGAAGTGGACGAAGTTCACGCAGTGGACAAAATCGTCGAAGTGGAGGAAGTGGACGAAGTTGACGAAGTGGATGAAGTGGAGGAAGGGGAAGAAGTGGAGGAAGTGGAGGAAGTGGAGGAAGTTGACGAAGTGGAGTAAGTGGATTAAGTGGAGGAAGTGGACGAAGTGGAAGAAGTGGACGAAGTGGAAGAAGTGGACAAAGTGGAGGAAGTGGAGGAAGTTGACGAAGTTGAAGAAGATGAAGAAGTGGAGGAAGGGGACAGAGTGGAGGAAGTTGACGAAGTGGAGGAAGTGGAGGAAGTTGACGAAGTGGAGTAAGTGGAGTAAGTGGAGGTAGTGGACAAAATGGACGAAATGGAAGAAGTGGACGAAGTGGAAGAAGTGGACAAAGTGGACAAAGTGGAGGAAGTGGAGGAAGTTGACGAAGTTGAAGAAGTGGAGGAAGTGGTCGAAGTTTACGAAGTGGACGAAGTGGAGGAAATGGACGAAAAGTGCAGGAAGTGGACGAAGTTGACGAAGTGGACGAAGTTGACGAAGTGGACGAAGTTTACGAAGTGGAGGAAGTGGAAGAAGTGGAGGAAGTCGAGGAAGTGGAAGAAGAGGAGGAAGAGTACGAAGTGGACGAAATGGACGAAGTTGACGAAGTGGACGAAATGCACGAAGTGGACGAAGTTGACAAAGTGAAGGAAGTGGAGGAAGTGGAGTAACTAGAGGAAGTGGAGGAGGTGGACGAGTGGACGAAGTTGACGAAGTGGACGAAGTGGACGAAGTAGACGAAGTGGACGAAGTGGAGGAAGTGGAAGAAGTGGACGAAGTGGAGGAAGTGGACGAAGGGGACAAAGTGGAGGAAGTGGACAAAGTGGACGAAGTGGACGAAGTGGACGAAGCGAACGAAGTGGACGAAGTGGACGAAGTGGACGAAGTTGACGAAGTGGACAAAGTTGACGAAGTGGACGAAGTGCAGGATGTGGACGAAGTTGAGGAAGTGGACGAATTTGACGACGTGGAGGAAGTAGAGGAAGTGGACGAAGTTGGATGAAGTGGAAGAAGTGGACGAAGTGGACAAAGTGGAGGAAGTGGAGGAAGTTGACGAAATGAAGGAAGTGGACGAAGTTGACGAAGTTGAAGAAGTGGAAGAGGTGGACGAAGTGGTCGAAGTTTACGAAGTGGATGAAGTGGAGGAAATGGACGAACTGTAGGAAGTGGAGGAAGTGGACGAAGTGGACAAAGTTGACGAAGTGGACGAAGTTGACGAAGTGGAGGAAGTGGAGGAAGTCGAGGAAGTGGAGGATGTGGACGAAGTGGACGAAGTTGATGAAGTGGACGAAGTGGACGAAGTGGACGAAGTGGACGAAGTGGACGAAGTGGACGAAGATTACGAAGTGGACGAAGTGGAGGAAGATTACGAAGTGGACGTAGTGCAGGAAATGAGCAAAGTTGACCGAGTGGACGAGGTGGACAAAGTGGAGGAAATGGACGACCTTGACGAAATGGACGAAGTGGAGGTAGTTGACGAAGTTGAAGAAGTTGAAGAAGTGGAGGATGTGCAGGACGTGGACGAAGTGGAGGAAGTTGACGAAGTGGAGTAAGTGGAGAAAATGGACGAAGTGGACGAAGTTGACGAAGTTGAAGAAGTCGAAGAAGTGGACGAAGTCGAAGAAGTGGAGGAAGTGGAGGAAGTGGAGGAAGTGGAAGAAGTGGAGTAACTGGAGCAAGGGCAGGAGGTGGACGAAGTGGACGAAGTTGACGAAGTGGAGTAAGTGGAGGAAGTGGATGAAGTGGACGAAGTTGACGAAGTTGAAGAAGTGCAGGAGGTGGACGAAGCGGACGAAATTGACGAAGTGGACGAAGTGGACGAAGTGGAGGAAGTGGAGGAAGTTGAAGAACTGGAACAAGTGCAGGGTGTGGACGAAGTGGAGGAAGTGGACGAAGTTGACGAAGTTGAAGAAGTGGAAGAAGTGGACGAAGTGGAGGAAGATTACGAAGTGGACGAAGTGGAGGAAATGGATGAAGTTGACAAAGTGGGCGAAGTGGAGGAAGATTATGAAGTGGACGAAGTGGAGGAAGTGGACGAAGATGACGAAGTTGAAGAAGTGGAAGAAGTGGACGAAGTGGAGGAAATTGACGACCTTGACGAAATGGACGAGGTGGAGGAAGTGGAGGAAGTTGACGAAGTTGAATAAGTGGAAGAAGTGGAGGGTGTGGACGAAGTGGAGGAAGTGGATGAAGTTGACGAAGTGGAGGAAGTGGACGAAGTTGACGAAGCTGAAGAAGTGGACGAAGTAGTCGAAGTTTACGAAGTGGAGGAAATTGACGAAGTGGAGGAAGTGGACGAAGTTTATGGAGTTGACTAAGTGGACGAAGTCGACGAAGTGGATGAAGTGGACGGATTTGACGAAGTGGACGAAGTTGACGAAATGTAGGAAATTGAGGAAGTGGATGAAGTGGAGGAAGTGGAGGAAGTGGACGAAGGGGACGAAGTGGAGGAAGTTGACGAAGTGGACGAAGTGGAGGAAGTGGACGAAGTGGAGGAAGTGGACGAAGCGAACGAAGTGGACGAAATGGACGAAGTGGAGGAAGCGGAAGAAGTTGACGAAGTGGACAAAGTTGACGAAGTGGACGAAGTGCAGGATGTGGACGAAGTGGAGGAACTGGACGAATTTGACGACGTGGAGGAAGTGGAGGAACTGTACGAAGTTGGATGAAGTGGAAGAAGTGGACAAAGTGGACAAAATGGAGGAAGTGGAGGAAGTTGACGAAGTTGAAGAAGTGGAGGGTGTGGACGAAGTGGAGGAAGTGGACGAAGTTGACGAAAATGAAGGAAGTGGACGAAGTTGACGAAGTTGATGAAGTTGAAGAAGTGGAAGAGGTGGACGAAGAGGTCGAAGTGGAGGAAATGGAAGAACTGCAGGAAGTGGAGGAAGTGGACGAAGTGGACAAAGTTGACGAAGTGGACGAAGTTGACGAAGTAGAGGAAGTGGAGGATGTGGACGAAGTGGACGAAGTTGACGAAGTGGACGAAGTGGACGAAGTGGAGGAAGATTACGAAGTGGACGAAGTGGAGAAAGATTACGAAGTGGACGTAGTGCAGGAAATGAGCAAAGTTGACCGAGTGGACGAGGTGGACAGAGTGGAGGAAATGGACGACCTTGACGAAATGGACGAAGTGGAGGAAGTTGACGAAGTTGACGAAGTTGAAGAAGTCGAAGAAGCGGACGAAGTGGAAGAAGTGGACGAAGTGGACGAAGTGGACGAAGTGGACAAAGTGGAGGAAGTGGAGGAAGTTGAAGAAATGGAACAAGTACAGGGTGTGGACGAAGTGGAGGATGTTTACAAAGTGGAGGAAGTGGAGGAAATGGACGAAATGGAGGAAGTGGAAGAAGTTGACCAAGTTGACGAAGTTGACGAAGTGGACGAAGTTCACGCAGTGGACAAAATCGTCGAAGTGGAGGAAGTGGACGAAGTTGACGAAGTGGATGAAGTGGAGGAAGGGGAAGAAGTGGAGGAAGTGGAGGAAGTGGAGGAAGTGGAGGAAGTGGAGGAAGTGGAAGAAGTGGACGAAGTGGAAGAAGTGGACAAAGTGGACAAAGTGGAGGAAGTGGAGGAAGTTGACGAAGTTGACGAAGTTGAAGAAGATGAAGAAGTGGAGGAAGGGGACAAAGTGGAGGAAGTTGACGAAGTGGAGGAAGTGGAGGAAGTTGACGAAGTGGACTAAGTGGAGTAAGTGGAGGTAGTGGACAAAATGGACGAAATGGAAGAAGTGGACGAAGTGGAAGAACTGGACAAAGTGGAGGAAGTGGAGGAAGTTGACGAAGTTGAAGAAGTGGAGGAAGTGGTCGAAGTTTACGAAGTGGACGAAGTGGAGGAAATGGACGAAAAGTGCAGGAAGTGGACGAAGTGGACGAAGTTTACGAAGTGGAGGAAGTGGAAGAAGTGGAGGAAGTCGAGGAAGTGGAAGAAGAGGAGGAAGAGTACGAAGTGGACGAAATGGACGAAGTTGACGAAGTGGACGAAGTTGACGAAGTGGACGAAATGCACGAAGTGGACGAAGTTGACAAAGTGAAGGAAGTGGAGGAAGTGGAGTAACTAGAGGAAGTGGAGGAGGTGGACGAGTGGACGAAGTGGACGAAGTGGACGAAGTGGACGAAGTAGACGAAGTGGACGAAGTGGACGAAGTGGACGAAGTGGACGAAGTGGACGAAGTTGACGAAGTTGACGAAGTGGACAAAGTTGACGAAGTGGACGAAGTGCAGGATGTGGACGAAGTGGAGGAAGTGGACGAATTTGACGACGTGGAGGAAGTGGAGGAAGTGGACGAAGTTGGACGAAGTGGAAGAAGTGGACGAAGTGGACAAAGTGGAGGGAGTGGAGGAAGTTGACGAAGTTGAAGAAGTGGAGGGTGTGGAGGAAGTGGAGGAAGTGGCCGAAGTTGACGAAATGAAGGAAGTGGACGAAGTTGACAAAGTTGAAGAAGTGGAAGAGGTGGATGAAGTGGTCGAAGTTTACGAAGTGGACGAAGTGGAGGAAATGGACGAACTGTAGGAAGTGGAGGAAGTGGACGAAGTGGACAAAGTTGACGAAGTGGACGAAGTGGAGGAAGTGGAGGAAGTCGAGGAAGTGGAGGATGTGGACGAAGTGGACGAAGTTGATGAAGTGGACGAAGTGGACGAAGTGGACGAAGATTACGAAGTGGACGAAGTAGAGGAAGATTACGAAGTGGACGTAGTGCAGGAAATGAGCAAAGTTGACCGAGTGGACGAGGTGGACAAAGTGGAGGAAATGGACGACCTTGACGAAATGGACGAAGTGGAGGAAGTGGAGGAAGTGGAGGAAGTGGAGGAAGTGGAGGAAGTTGAAGAAGTGGAAGATGTGGACGAAGGGGACGAAGTTGAGGAAGTGGACGAAGTGGACAAAGTGGAGGAAGTGGAGGAAATAGAGGAAGTTGAAGAAGTGGAACAAGTGCAGGGTGTGGACGAAGTGGACGAAGTGGTCGATGTTTACAAAGTGGACGAAGTGGAAGAAGCTGACGAAGTTGACGAAGTGGACGAAGTTGACGAAGTTGACGAAGAGGAGGAAGTGGACGAAGTACACATAGTGGACGAAGTGGAGGAAGTGGACGAAGTGGATGAAATGGAGGAAGGGGACGAAGTGGAGGAAGTGGAGGAAGTGGAGGAAGTTGACGAAGTGCAGTAAGTTGATTAAGTGGAGGAAGTGGAGGAAGTGGACGAAGTGGAAGGAGTGGACGAAGTGGAAGAAGTGGACGAAGTGGACAAAGTGGAGGAAGTGGAGGAAGTTGACGAAGTTGAAGAAGTGGAAGATGTGGACGAAGGGGACGAAGTGGAGGAAGTTGACGAAGTTGACTAAGTGGAGGAAGTGGAGGAAGTGGAGTAAGTGGAGTAAGTGGACGAAGTGGAGGAAATGGAGTAAGTGGAGGAAGTGGAGGAGGTGGACGAATTGAGGAAGTGGACGAAGTGGACGAAGTGGACGAAGTAGAGGAAGTAAAGGAAGTGGACGAAGTGGAGGAAGTGGAGGAAATGGAAGAAGTGGAGGAAGTGAACAAACTGGACGAAGTGGACGAAGTGGAAGAAGTGGCGGAAGTGGAGTAAGTGGAGGAAGTGGACGAAGTTGACGAAGATGGACGAAGTGGACGAAGTGGACGAAGTGAACAAAGTGGAGGAAGTGGAGGAAGTGGAGGAAGTGAAGGAAGTGGAGAAAGTGGACGAAGTGGAGGAAATGGACGAAGTTGACGAAGTGGAGGAAGTGGAGGAAGCTGAGTAAGTGGAGGAGGTGGAGGAAGTTGACGAAGTGGACGAACGGGACGAAGTTGATGAAATGGAGGAATTGGAAAAAGTAGACGAAGTGGAGGAAGTGGAGGAAGTGGAGGAAGTGGAGAAAGTGGGGAAGTGGATGAAGTGGACGAAATGGAGGAAGTGGACGAAGTTGACGAAGTGGAGGAAGTGGACGAAGTTGACGAAATAGACGAAGTGGAGGAAGTGGAGGAAGTTGAAGAAGTGGAGGAATTGGAAGAAGTGGCAGAAGTGGAAGAAGTGGACGAAGTGTAGGAAGTGCAAGAAGTGGACGAAGTTGACAAAGTCGAAGAAGTCGAAGAAGTGGACGAAGTCGAGGAAGTGTACGAAGTGGACGAAGTTGACTAAGTGAACAAAGTTGACAAAATGGAGGAAGTGGACGAAGTAGACGAAGTGGAGGAAGTGGAGGAAGTGGAGTAAGTGGAGGATGTGAAGGAGGTGGATGAAGTGGACGAAGTGCAGGAAATTGACGAAGTGGACGAAGTGGACGAATTAGACGAATTGGATGAATATGACGAAGTTGAAGAAGTGCAACAAGTGGACGAAGTGGACGAAGCGGAGGAAACGAAAGAACTTGATGAAATGGACGAAGTTGAAGAAGTGGAGGAAGTGGAGGAAGTTGGTTTAGTTTAGAAAAAGGAGGAAGTGGAGGAAGTGGACAAAGTGCACGAAGTTGACGAAGTGGAGTAAGTGAACGAAGTGGACGAAGTGCAGGAACAGGAGGAAATAGAGGAAGTGGAGGAAGTGGATTAAGTGGAGGAAGTTGACGAAGTGGAGGAAGTGGAGGAAGTGGAGGAAGTGGAGGAAGTGGAGGAAGCGGAGGAAGTGGAGGAAGTGCACAAAGTTGACGAAGTGGACGAAGTTGACGAAATGGACGAAGTGGACGAAGTAGACGAAGTGGAGGAAATGGAGGAAGTGGAGGAAGTGGACGAAATGGACGAAGTGAAGGAAATGGGCGAAGTTGACGAAGTGGACGAAGTGAAGGAAATGGACGAAGTTGACGAAGTGGACGAAGTGGACGATGTGAAGGAAATGGAGGAAATGGACGAAGTGGAGGAAGTGGAGTTAGTGGAGGAAGTGGAGGAAGTGGAAAAAGTGGAGGTAGTGGAGGAAGCGGAGGAAGTGGAGGGAGTGGACAAAGTTGACAAAGTGGACGAAGTGGAGGAAATGGATGAACTTGAGGAATTGGACGAAGTGGAGGAATTGGACGAAGTGGAGGAAGCGGAGGAAGTGGGGGAAGTGGACGCAGAGGAGGAAGTGGACGAAGTGGAGGAAGTAGACAAAGTTTAAGAAGTGGAAGAAGTGAACGAAGTGGAAGAAGTGAACGAAGTGGAGGAAGTTTATGAAGTGGAAGAAGTGGGGGAAATGGACGAAGTTGACGAAGTGGACGAAGTGGACGAAGTGGAGCAAAGTGGAGTAAGTGGAGGAAGTGGAGGAGGTGAACGAAGTGGACGAAGTTGACAAAGCGGAAGAAGTGGACGAAGTTGACGAAGTGGAGGAAGTTGGAGGCGGTGGACGAAGTGGACGAAGTGGACAAAGTGGAGGAAATGGAGAAAGTGGAGGAAGTGGAGGAAGTTGACGAAGTGGACGAAGTTGAGGAAGTGGAAGAAGTGGAAGAAGTGGAGGAAGTGGAGGAAGTGGACCAAATGGACGAAGTGGACAAAGTGGAGGAAGTGGACAAGTTGACGAAGTGGAAGAAGTGGACGATGTGGATGATGTGGACGAAGTGGAGTAAATGGAGGAAGTTCACGAAGTGGACGAAGTGGACGGAGTTGACAAAGTGGAGGAAGTGGAGGAAATGGAAGAAGTGGAGGAAGTGCACAAAGTGGACGAAGTGGACGAAGTGGAAGAAGTGGCGGAAGTGGAGTAAGTGGAGGAAGTGGAGGAAGTGGACGAAGTTGACGAAGATGGACGAAGTGGACGAAGTGAACAAAGTGGAGGAAGTGGAGGAAGTGAAGGAAGTGGAGAAAGTGGACGAAGTGGAGGAACAGGAGGAAGCTGGGTAAGTGGAGGAAGTGGAGGAAGTTGACGAAGTGGACGAACTGGACGAAGTTGACGAAATGGAGGAATTGGAAAAAGTAGACGAAGTGGAGGAAGTGGAGGAAGTGGAGGAAGTGGAGGAAGTGTAGAAAGTGGGGAAGTGGATGAAGTGGACGAAATGGAGGAAGTGGATGAAGTTGATGAAGTCAACGAAGTTGACGAAGTGGACGAAGTGGACAAAGTGGACAAAGTGGAGGAAGTGGAGTAAGTAGAGGAACTAGAGTAAGTGGAGGAAGTGGAGGAGGTGGACGAAGTGGAGGAAGTGGAGTAACTGGAGGAACTGGAATAAGTGGAGGATTTGAAGGAGGTGGACGAAGTGGAGGAAATGGAGGCAGTTGACGAAGTGGACGAAGCAGACGAAGTGGACGAAGTGGATGAATATGACAAAGTTGAAGAAGTTGAAGAAGTGGAGGAAATGGACGAACTTGACGAGGTGGACGAAGTGGAAGAAGTGGAGGCAGTGGAAGAAGTGGAGTAAGTGGAGGAAGTGGAGGAAGTGGACAAATTGGACGAAGTGGACGAAGCGCCGGAAGAGGAGGAAATAGAGGAATCGGAGGAAGTGGAGGTAGTTGACGAAGTGGGAGAAGTGGAGGAAGTGGACGAAGTTTATGAAGTGGACGAAGTTGACGAAATGGACGATGTGGAAGAGATGGAGGAAGTGGAGGAAGTTGACGAAGTGGACGAAGTTGACGAAGTGGACGAAGTTGACGAAGTGGAGGAAGTGGACGAAGTTGACGAAATAGACGAAGTGGAGGAAGTGGAGGAAGTTGAAGAAGTTCAAGAAGTGGAAGAATTGGAAGAAGTGGCAGAAGTGGAAGAAGTGGACGAAGTGTAGAAAGTGCAGGAAGTGGACGAAGTTGACAAAGTCGAAGAAGTCGAAGAAGTGGACGAAGTCGAGGAAGTGTACGAAGTGGACGAAGTGGACTAAGTGAACAAAGTTGACGAAATGGAGGAAGTGGACGAAGTAGACGAAGTGGAGGAAGTGAAGGAAGTGGAGTAAGTGGAGGATGTGAAGGAGGTGGATGAAGTGGACGAAGTGCAGGAAATTGACGAAGTTGACGAAGTGGACGAATTAGACGAATTGTATGAATATGACGAAGTTGAAGAAGTGCAACAAGTGGACGAAGCGGAGGAAACGGAAGAACTTGACGAAATGGACGAAGTTGACGAAGTGGAGGAAGTGGAGGAAGTGGAGGAAGTTGGTTTAGTTGAGAAAAAGGAGGAAGTGGAGGAAGTGGACAAAGTGCACGAAGTTGACGAAGTGGAGTAAGTGAACGAAGTGGACGAAGAGCAGGAACAGGAGGAAATAGAGGAAGTGGAGGAAGTTGATTAAGTGGAGGAAGTTGACGAAGTGGAAGAAGTGGAGGAAGTGGAGGAAGTGGAGGAAGCGGAGGAAGTGGAGGAAGTGCACAAAGTTGACGAAGTGGATACAGTTGCGAAATGGACGAAGTGGACGAAATAGACGAAGTGGAGGAAATGGAGGAAGTGGAGGAAGTGGACGAAATGGACGAAGTGAAGGAAATGGGCGAAGTTGACGAAGTGGACGAAGTGAAGGAAATGGACGAAGTTGACGAAGTGGACGAAGTGGACGATGTGAAGGAAATGGAGGAAATGGACGAAGTGGAGGAAGTGGAGTTAGTGGAGGAAGTGGAGGAAGTGGAAAAAGTGGAGGTAGTGGAGGAAGCGGAGGAAGTGGAGGGAGTGGACAAAGTTGAGGAAGCGGAGGAAGTGGAGGGAGTGGACAAAGTTGACAAAGTGGACGAAGTGGAGGAAATGGATGAACTTGACGAAGTGGACGAAGTTGACGAAGTGGAGGAAGTGGACGTAGTGGAGGAAGTGGAGGAAGTTGAGGAAGTGGACGAAGTGGAAGAGGTGGGCGAAGTTGACGAAGTAGACGAAGTAGAGCAAGTGGGGGAAGTTGAAGAAGTTGAAGAAGTGGACGAAGTGGAGGAAGTGTACGAAATGGACGAGTGGACGAAGGGACGAAGTGGACGAAGTGGTGGAAGTCGAGGAAGTGGACGAAGTGGAGGAAGTGTACGAAATGTACGAAGTGACGGAAATTAGCGAAGTTGATGAAGTGGACCAAGTGGACCAAGTGGAGGAAGTGTAGTAAGTGGAGGAAGTGGAGGAAGTGGAGGAAGTTGAAGAAGTGGAGGAATTGAAGGAAATGGACGAAGTGGAGGAAGATGAGAAAGTTAAAGAATTGGACGAAGTGGAGGAAGCGGAGGAAGTGGGGGAAGTGGACGCAGAGGAGGAAGTGGACGAAGTGGAGGAAGTAGACGATGTTTAAGAAGTGGAAGAAGTGAACGAAGTGGAAGAAGTGAACGAAGTGGACAAAGTGGAAGAAGTGAATGAAGTGGACGAAGTGGAGGAAGTTTATGAAGTGGAGGAAGTGGGGGAAATGGACGAAGTTGACGAAGTGGACGAAGTGGACGAAGTGGAGCAAAGTGGAGTAAGTGGAGGAAGTGGAGGAGGTGGACGAAGTGGACGAAGTTGACACAGCGGAAGAAGTGGACGAAGTTGACGAAGTGGAGGAAGTTGGAGGAGGTGGACGAAGTAGACGAAGTGGACAAAGTGGAGGAAATGGAGAAAGTGGAGGAAGTGGAGGAAGTTGACGAAGTGGAGGAAGTGGACGAAGTGGAGGAAGTGGAGCAAAGTGGAGTAAGTGGAGGAAGTGGAGGAGGTGAACGAAGTGGACGAAGTTGACAAAGCGGAAGAAGTGGACGAAGTTGACGAAGTGGAGGAAGTTGGAGGCGGTGGACGAAGTGGACGAAGTGGACAAAGTGGAGGAAATGGAGAAAGTGGAGGAAGTGGAGGAAGTTGACGAAGTGGACTAAGTTGAGGAAGTGGACGAAGTGTTCGAAGTGGAGGACATGGAGGAAGTGGAGGGAGTGGAGGAAGTTGACGAAGTGGATGAAGTTGACGAAGTGGAGGAAGTTTAGTAAGTGGAGAAAGTTGACGAAGTGGATGAAGTTGACGAAGTGGACGAAGTGCAGGAAATGGACAAAGTTGACGATGTTGAGAAAGTGGACGAAGTGGAAGAAGTGTAGTAAGTGGACGAAGTGCAGGAAGTGGAGAAGTTGACGAAGTAGACAAAGTTGACGAACTGGAGGAAGTGGAGGAAGTGGTGGAAGTGGAGGAACTGGAGGAAGTTGACGAAGTGGACGAAGTGGACGTAGTTGACGAAGTGGACGAAGTTGACGAGGTTGACGAAGAGGACGAAGTTGAAGAAGTGGAGTAAGTGGAGGAAGTTGAGTAAGTGGAGGAAGTGGAGGAGGTGGACGAAGTTGACGAAGTTGACGAAGTGGACGATGTGGATTAAGTGGACGAAGTGGACGAAATGGACGAAGTGGACGAAGGGGACGAAATGAAGGAAGTGGAGGATGTGGAGGAAGTGGTGGAAGTGGACGACGTTGACGAAGTGGACGAAGTTGACGAAATAGACGAAGTGGACGAAATGGAGGAAGTGGAGTAAGTTGACGAAGTGAACGAAGTTGACGAAGTGGAGGAAGTAGACGTAGTGGAGGAAGTGGAGGAAGTTGAGCAAGTGGACGAAGTGGACGAAGTGGACGAAGCGGAAGATGTGGGCGAAGTTGACGAAGTGGACGAAGTAGAGGAAGTGGAGGAAGTTGAAGAAGTTGAAGAAGTGGAAGAAGTGGACGAAGTGGAGGAAGTGTACGAAATGGACGAGTGGACGAAGGGACGAAGTGGACGAAGTGGTTGAAGTCGAGGAAGAGGACGAAGTGGAGGAAGTGTACGAAATGTACGAAGTGAAGGAAATTAGCGAAGTTGATGAAGTGGACGAAGTGGACCAAGTGGAGGAAATGTAGTAAGTGGAGGAAGTGGAGGAAGTTGAAGAAGTGGAGGAATTGAAGGAAATGGACGAGGTTGACGAAGTGGAGGAAGTGTACAAAATGTACGAAGTGAAGGAAATTAGCGAAGTTGACGAAGTGGAAGAACTGGAGGAAGGGGAGGAAGTCGACGAAGTAGAGGAAATGGAAGAAGTGGAGGAAGTGGATGAAGTGGAGGAAGTGGAGGAAGTGGAGGAAGTTGACGAAGTAGAGGAAGTGGACGAAGTTGACTAAGTGGAGGAAGTGGACGAAGTGGACGAAATGGAGGAAGTGGAGGAAGTGGAGGAAATCGAGGAAGTTGAGGAAGTGGAGGAAGTTTAGTAAGTGGAGAAAGTTGACGAAGTGGATGAAGTTGACGAAGTGGACGAAGTGCAGGAAATGGACAAAGTTGACGATGTTGAGAAAGTGGACGAAGTGGAAGAAGTGGAAGAAGTGTAGTAAGTGGACGATGTGGACGAAGATGACGAAGTGGTCGAAGAGGAGGAAGTGGAGGAAGTGGAGGAAGTGGGGAAAGTGGGCGAAGTGGACGATGTGGGTGAAGTTGATGAAGATGACGAAGTTGAAGATCTGTACGATGTGGACGAAGTGGAGGAAATGGAGGAACTTCACGAAGTGGCCGAAGTTGACGAAGTGGAGGAAGTGGAGGAAGTGGAAGAAGTGGAGGAAGTGCACAAAGTGGACGAAGTGGAAGAAGTGGCGGAAGTGGAGTAAGTGGAGGAAGTGGAGGAAGGGGACGAAGTTGACGAAGTTGAACACGTGGACGAAGTGGAGGAAATGGACGAAGTGGACGAAGATGACGATGTTGAAGAAGTGGAAGAAGTGGACAAAGTAGTGGAAATGGACGAAGTTGACGAAGTGGTCGGACTGGACGAAGTTGACAAAGTGGAAGAAGTGGAGGAAGTGGAAGAAGTGGAGTATGTGGAGGAAGTGGAGGAAGTGGAGGAGGTTGACGAAGTGGACGAAGTTGACGAAGTGAACAAAGTGGAGGAAGTGGAGGAAGTGGAGGAAGTGGAGGAGGTGGAGAAAGTGGAGGAAGTGGAGGAAGTGGAGGAAGTGGAGAAAGTGGACGAAGTTGAGGAAATGGACGAAGTTGACGAAGTGGAGGAACTGGAGGAAGCTGAGTAAGTGGAGGAAGTGGAGGAAGTTGACGAACTGGATGAAGTTGACGAAATGGAGGAATTGGAAAAAGTAGACGAAGTGGAGGAAGTGGAGGAAGTGGAGGAAGTGGAGGAAGTGGGGAAGTGGATGAAGTGGACGAAATGGAGGAAGTGGATGAAGTTGATGAAGTCAACGAAGTTGACGAAGTGGACGAAGTGGACGAAGTGGACAAAGTGGACGAAGTGGAGGAAGTTGACGAAGTGGAGGAAGTGGAGGAGGTGGACGAAGTGGACGAAGTGGAGGAAGTGGAGTAACTGGAGGAAGTGGAATAAGTGGAGGATGTGAAGGAGGTGGACGAAGTGAAGGAAATGGAGGCAGTTGACGAAGTGGACGAAGCAGACGAAGTGGACGAAGTGGATGAATATGACAAAGTTGAAGAAGTTGAAAAAGTGGAGGAAATGGACGAACTTGACGAGGTGGACGAAGTGGAAGAATTGGAGGCAGTGGAAGAAGTGGAGTAAGTGGAGGAAGTGGAGGAAGTGGACAAAGTGGACGAAGTGGACGAATTGGACGAAGTGGACGAAGCGCCGGAAGAGGAGGAAATAGAGGAATCGGAGGAAGTGGAGGTAGTTGACGAAGTGGGAGAAGTGGAGGAAGTGGACGAAGTTTATGAAGTGGACGAAGTTGACGAAATGGACGAAGTGGAAGAAATGGAGGAAGTGGAGGAAGTTGACGAAGTGGACGAAGTGGAGGAAGTGGAAGAAGTTGACGAAATAGACGAAGTGGAGGAAGTGGAGGAAGTTGAAGAAGTTGAAGAAGTGGAAGAATTGGAAGAAGTGGCAGAAGTGGAAGAAGTGGAGGAAGTGTAGGAAGTGCAGGAAGTGGACGAAGTTGACAAAGTCGAAGAAGTCGAAGAAGTGGACGAAGTCGAGGAAGTGTACGAAGTGGACGAAGTGGACGAAGTTGACTAAGTGAACAAAGTTGACGAAATGGAGGAAGTGGACGAAGTAGACGAAGTGGAGGAAGTGGAGTAAGTGGAGGATGTGAAGGAGGTGGATGAAGTGGATGAAGTGCAGGAAATGGACGAAGTTGACGAAGTGGACGAATTAGACGAATTGGATGAATATGACGAAGTTGAAGAAGTGCAACAAGTGGACGAAGTGGACGAAGCGGAGGAAACGGAAGAACTTGACGAAATGGACGAAGTTGACGAAGTGGAGGAAGTGGAGGAAGTGGACATAGTGCACGAAGTTGTCGAAGTGGAGTAAGTGAACGAAGTGGACGAAGTGGACGAAGTGCAGGAACAGGAGGAAATAGAGGAAGTGGAGGAAGTGGATTGAGTGGAGGAAGTTGACGAAGTGGAAGTAGTGGAGGAAGTGGAGGAAGTGGAGGAAGTAGAGGAAGTGGAGGAAGCGGAGGAAGTGGAGGAAGTGCACGAAGTTGACGAAGTGGACGAAGTTGACGAAATGGACGAAGTGGACGAAGTAGACGAAGTGGAGGAAATGGAGGAAGCGGAGGAAGTGGAGGAAGTGGACAAAATGGACGAAATGAAGGAAATGGGCGAAGTTGACGAAGTGGACGAAGTGAAGGAAATGGACGAAGTTGACGAAGTGGACGAAGTGGACGATGTGAAGGAAATGGAGGAAATGGACGAAGTGGAGGAAGTGGAGTTAGTGGACGAAGTGGAGGAAGTGGAAAAAGTGGAGGTAGTGGAGGAAGCGGAGGAAGTGGAGGGAGTGGACGAAGTTGACAAAGTGGACGAAGTGGAGGAAATGGACGAACTTGACGAAGTGGACGAACTTGACGAAGTGGAGGAAGTGGACGTAGTGGAGGAAGTTGAGGAAGTGGACGAAGTGGACGAAGTGGAAGAGGTGGGCGAAGTTGACGAAGTAGACGAAGTAGAGGAAGTGGGGGAAGTTGAAGAAGTTGAAGAAGTGGAAGAAGTGGACGAAGTGGAGGAAGTGTACGAAATGGACGAGTGGACGAAGGGACGAAGTGGACGAAGTGGTGGAAGTCGAGGAAGTGGAGGAAGTGTACGAAATGTACGAAGTGAAGGAAATTAGCGAAGTTGACGAAGTGGACGAAGTGGACCAAGTGGACCAAGTGGAGGAAGTGTAGTAAGTGCAGGAAGTGGAGGAAGTGGAGGAAGTTGAAGAAGTGGAGGAATTGAAGGAAATGGACGAAGTGGATGAAGATGAGAAAGTTAAAGAATTGGACGAAGTGGAGGAAGCGGAGGAAGTGGAGGAAGTGGACGCAGAGGAGGAAGTGGACGAAGTGAACGAAGTGGACGAAGTGGAGGAAGTTTACGAAGTGGAAGAAGTGGGGGAAATGGACGAAGTTGACGAAGTGGACGAAGTTGACGAAGTGGAGGAAGTGGAGCAAAGTGGAGTAAGTGGAGGAAGTGGAGGAGGTGGACGAAGTGGACGAAGTTGACAAAGCGGAAGAAGTGGACGAAGTTGATGAAGTGGAGGAAGTTGGAGGAGGTGGACGAAGTGGACGAAGTGGACAAATTGGACAAAGTGGAGGAAATGGAGAAAGTGGAAGAAGTGGAGGAAGTTGACGAAGTGGACGAAGTTGAGGAAGTGGACGAAGTGGTCGAAGTGGAGGACGTGGAGGAAGTGGAGGAAGTTGACGAAGTGCATGAAGTTGACGAAGTGGAGGAAGTGTAGTAAGTGGAGGAAGTGCAGTAAGTGGAGGAAGTGGAGGAGGTGGATGAAGTGGACGAAGTTGACGAAGTGGACGAAGTAGACGAAGTGGGCGTAACTGACGAAGTTGAAGAAATGGAAGAAGTGTACGAAGTGGAAGAAATGGACGAAGTTGACGAAGTGGAGAAAGTGGAGGAAGTGGAGGAAGTGGAGAAGGTGGACGAAGTTGACGAAGTTGACGAAGTGGACGAAGTGGATGAAGTGGACGAAGAGGACGAACTGGACGAAGTGGACGAAATGCAGGAAGTGGAAGAAGTGGAGGAAGCGGATGAAGTGGACGAAGTGGAGGAAGTGGAGGAATGGGACGAAGTTGACGAAGTGGAGGAAGTGGAGGAAGTTGACGAAGTTGACGAAGTGGAGGAAGTTGACGAAGTGGAAAAATTTGACGAAGTGGGCGAAACTGACGAAGTTGAAGAAATGGAAGAAGTGGACGAAGTGGACAAAGTTTACGAAGTGGAGGCAGTGGAGGAAGTGGAGGAAGTGGAGGAAGTTGACGAAGTGGAGGAAGTGGAGGAAGTGGAGGAAGTGGAGGAAATGGACAAAGTGGACGAAGTTGACGAAGTGGAGGAAGTGGAGTAAGTGGAAGAAGTGGAAGTAGTGGAGGAAGTGGACGACGTGGACGAAGTGGACGAAGTTGACGAACTGGACGAAGTGGACGAAATGGAGGAAGTGAACTAAGTGTAGGAAGTGGACTAAGTGGGGGAAGCGGAGGAGGTGGACGAAGTGGACGAAGTTGACGAAGTGGATGAAGTGGAATAAGTGGAGGAAGTAGAGTAACTGGAGGAAGTGGAGGAAGTGGAGTAACTGGAGGAAGTGGAGGAAGTGAAGGAGGTGAACGAAGTGATCGAAGTTCGCGAAGTGGAGGATGTGGAGCTAAGTGGAAGAAGTGGAGTATGTTGAAGAAGTGTAGGATGTGGAGGAAGTTGATGAAGTGGAGGAAGTGGATGAAGTTGGCGTAGATGACGAAGTGGACAAAGTGGAGGAAGTGGAGGAAGTGGAGGAAGTGGACGAAGTGGACGATGTTGACGAAGTGGACGAAGTGGACGAAGTGGAGCAACGTGGAAGAAGTGGAGTAAGTGGAGGAAGTGGGGGAGGTGGAAGAAGTGGTCGAAGTTGACGAAGTGGACGAAGTGGAGGAAGTTGACGAAGTGGACGAAGTGGACGAAGTGGAGGAAGTGGACGACATGGACGAAGTGAGCGAAGTTGACGAAGTTGAAGAAATGAAGGAAATGGACGAAGTTGACGAAGTGGAGGAAGTGGACAAAGTGGACGAAGTTGACGAAGTTGACGAAGTGGACGAAGTGGAAGAAGTGGACGAAGATGACGAAGTGGACGAAGTTGACGAAGTGGACGAAGTGTAGGAAGTCGAGTAAGTGGACGAAATCGAGTAAGTGGAGGAAGTGGAGGAGGTGGACGAAGTGGACGAAGTGGTCGAAGTGGACGAAGTGGATGAAATGGAGGAAGTGGAGGAAGTGGAGGAAGCAGAGGAAGTGGAGGAAGTGGAGGAAGTTCACGAGGTGGAGGAAGTTGACGAAGTGGACGAAGTTGACGAAGTGGCCGAAGTGGAGGAAGTGGAGAAAGTGGACAAAATGGACGAAGTGGAGGAAGTGGACGAAGTGGACGAAGTGGAGGCAGTTGATGAAGTGGAGGAAGTGGAGGAAGTGGAGTAAGTGGAGGAATTGGACTAAGTGGAGGAAGTGGAGGAGGTGGACGAAGTTGACGAAGTGGAGGAAGTGGACGAAGTGGACGAAATGGACGAAGAGGACGAAGTGGGCGAAATGCAGGATGTGGAGGAAGTGGTCGAAGTTGACGAAGTGGAAGAAGTGGAGGAAGTGCACGAAGTTGATGAAGTGGACGAAGTGGACGAAGTGGACTAAGTGGAGGAAGTGGAGGAAGTGGACGAAGTTGACAAAGTGGACGAAGTTGAAGAAGTGGACGAAGTTGACGAAGTGGACGAAATGGACGAAGTGGACGAAGTGGACGAAGTGGACGAAGTGGACGAAGTGGACGAAGTGGACGAAGTGGACGATGTGGAGGAAGTGGAGGAGGTGGACAAAGTGGAGGAAGTGGACGAAGTGGAGGAAGTGAAGGAAGTGGACGAAGTGGATAAAGTGGACAAAGTGGATGAAGTTGGCGAAATGGAGGAAGTGGAGGAAGTGGAGGAAGTGGACGACGTGGAGGAAGTGGAGGAAGTTGACGAAGTGGAGGAAGAGGAGGAAGTGGAGGAAGTGGAGGAAGTTGACGAAGTGGAGGAAGTTGACGAAGTGGAAAAAGTTGACGAAGTGGGCGAAACTGACGAAGTTGAAGAAATGGAAGAAGTGGACGAAGTGGAGGAAGTGGAGGAAGTTGACGAAGTGGACGAAGTGGAGGAAGTGGAGGAAATGGACAAAGTGGACGAAGTTGACGAAGTGGAGGAAGTGGACGCATAGGAGGAAGTGTAGTAAGTGCAGGAAGTGGAGGAAGTGGAGGAAGTTGAAGAAGTGGAGGAATTGAAGGAAATGGACGAAGTGGATGAAGATGAGAAAGTTAAAGAATTGGACGAAGTGGAGGAAGCGGAGGAAGTGGAGGAAGTGGACGCAGAGGAGGAAGTGGACGAAGTGAACGAAGTGGACGAAGTGGAAGAAGTGAAGGATGTGGACGAAGTGGAGGAAGTTTACGAAGTGGAAGAAGTGGGGGAAATGGACGAAGTTGACGAAGTGGACGAAGTTGACGAAGTGGAGGAAGTGGAGCAAAGTGGAGTAAGTGGAGGAAGTGGAGGAGGTGGACGAAGTGGACGAAGTTGACAAAGCGGAAGAAGTGGACGAAGTTGATGAAGTGGAGGAAGTTGGAGGAGGTGGACGAAGTGGACGAAGTGGACAAATTGGACAAAGTGGAGGAAATGGAGAAAGTGGAAGAAGTGGAGGAAGTTGACGAAGTGGACGAAGTTGAGGAAGTGGACGAAGTGGTCGAAGTGGAGGACGTGGAGGAAGTGGAGGAAGTTGACGAAGTGCATGAAGTTGACGAAGTGGAGGAAGTGTAGTAAGTGGAGGAAGTGCAGTAAGTGGAGGAAGTGGAGGAGGTGGATGAAGTGGACGAAGTTGACGAAGTGGACGAAGTAGACGAAGTGGGCGTAACTGACGAAGTTGAAGAAATGGAAGAAGTGTACGAAGTGGAAGAAATGGACGAAGTTGACGAAGTGGAGAAAGTGGAGGAAGTGGAGGAAGTGGAGGAAGTGGAGGAAGTGGAGGAAGTGGAGAAGGTGGACGAAGTTGACGAAGTTGACGAAGTGGACGAAGTGGATGAAGTGGACGAAGAGGACGAACTGGACGAAGTGGACGAAATGCAGGAAGTGGAAGAAGTGGAGGAAGCGGATGAAGTGGACGAAGTGGAGGAAGTGGAGGAATGGGACGAAGTTGACGAAGTGGAGGAAGTGGAGGAAGTTGACGAAGTGGAGGAAGTTGACGAAGTGGAAAAATTTGACGAAGTGGGCGAAACTGACGAAGTTGAAGAAATGGAAGAAGTGGACGAAGTGGACAAAGTTTACGAAGTGGAGGCAGTGGAGGAAGTGGAGGAAGTGGAGGAAGTTGACGAAGTGGAGGAAGTGGAGGAAGTGGAGGAAGTGGAGGAAATGGACAAAGTGGACGAAGTTGACGAAGTGGAGGAAGTGGAGTAAGTGGAAGAAGTGGAAGTAGTGGAGGAAGTGGACGACGTGGACGAAGTGGACGAAGTTGACGAACTGGACGAAGTGGACGAAATGGAGGAAGTGAACTAAGTGTAGGAAGTGGACTAAGTGGGGGAAGCGGAGGAGGTGGACGAAGTGGACGAAGTTGACGAAGTGGATGAAGTGGAATAAGTGGAGGAAGTAGAGTAACTGGAGGAAGTGGAGGAAGTGGAGTAACTGGAGGAAGTGGAGGAAGTGAAGGAGGTGAACGAAGTGATCGAAGTTCGCGAAGTGGAGGATGTGGAGCTAAGTGGAAGAAGTGGAGTATGTTGAAGAAGTGTAGGATGTGGAGGAAGTTGATGAAGTGGAGGAAGTGGATGAAGTTGGCGTAGATGACGAAGTGGACAAAGTGGAGGAAGTGGAGGAAGTGGAGGAAGTGGACGAAGTGGACGATGTTGACGAAGTGGACGAAGTGGACGAAGTGGAGCAACGTGGAAGAAGTGGAGTAAGTGGAGGAAGTGGGGGAGGTGGAAGAAGTGGTCGAAGTTGACGAAGTGGACGAAGTGGAGGAAGTTGACGAAGTGGACGAAGTGGACGAAGTGGAGGAAGTGGACGACATGGACGAAGTGAGCGAAGTTGACGAAGTTGAAGAAATGAAGGAAATGGACGAAGTTGACGAAGTGGAGGAAGTGGACAAAGTGGACGAAGTTGACGAAGTTGACGAAGTGGACGAAGTGGAAGAAGTGGACGAAGATGACGAAGTGGACGAAGTTGACGAAGTGGACGAAGTGTAGGAAGTCGAGTAAGTGGACGAAATCGAGTAAGTGGAGGAAGTGGAGGAGGTGGACGAAGTGGACGAAGTGGTCGAAGTGGACGAAGTGGATGAAATGGAGGAAGTGGAGGAAGTGGAGGAAGCAGAGGAAGTGGAGGAAGTGGAGGAAGTTAACGAGGTGGAGGAAGTTGACGAAGTGGACGAAGTTGACGAAGTGGCCGAAGTGGAGGAAGTGGAGAAAGTGGACAAAATGGACGAAGTGGAGGAAGTGGACGAAGTGGAGGCAGTTGATGAAGTGGAGGAAGTGGAGGAAGTGGAGTAAGTGGAGGAATTGGACTAAGTGGAGGAAGTGGAGGAGGTGGACGAAGTTGACGAAGTGGAGGAAGTGGACGAAGTGGACGAAATGGACGAAGAGGACGAAGTGGGCGAAATGCAGGATGTGGAGGAAGTGGTCGAAGTTGACGAAGTGGAAGAAGTGGAGGAAGTGCACGAAGTTGATGAAGTGGACGAAGTGGACGAAGTGGACTAAGTGGAGGAAGTGGAGGAAGTGGACGAAGTTGACGAAGTGGACGAAGTTGAAGAAGTGGACGAAGTTGACGAAGTGGACGAAATGGACGAAGTGGACGAAGTGGACGAAGTGGAGGAAGTGGAGGAAGTTGACGAAGTGGAGGAAGAGGAGGAAGTGGAGGAAGTGGAGGAAGTTGACGAAGTGGAGGAAGTTGACGAAGTGGAAAAAGTTGACGAAGTGGGCGAAACTGACGAAGTTGAAGAAATGGAAGAAGTGGACGAAGTGGAGGAAGTGGAGGAAGTTGACGAAGTGGACGAAGTGGACGAAGTGGAGGAAGTGGAGGAAATGGACAAAGTGGACGAAGTTGACGAAGTGGAGGAAGTGGAGTAAGTGGAAGAAGTGGAAGTAGTGGAGGAAGTGGACGACGTGGACGAACTGGACGAAGTGGACGAAATGTAGGAAGTGAACTAAGTGTAGGAAGTGGACTAAGTGGGGGAAGTGGAGGAGGTGGACGAAGTTGACGAAGTGGATGAAGTGGAGTAAGTGGAGGAAGTAGAGTAACTGGAGGAAGTAGAGTAAGTGGAGGAAGTGGAGGAGGTGGACGAAGTGGACGAAGTGATCGAAGTTCACGAAGTGGAGGATGTGGAGCAAACTGGAAGAAGTGGAGTATGTTGACGAAGTGGAGGAAGTGGACGAAGTTGACGAAGTGGATGAAGTTGGCATAGATGACGAAGTGGACGAAGTGGAGGAAGTGGAGGAAGTGGACGAAGTTGACGAAGTGGACGAAGTGGACGAAGTTGACGAAGTGGATGAAGTGGACGAAGTGGACGAAGTGGACGAAGTGGAGCAACGTGGAAGAAGTGGAGTAAGTGGAGGAAGTGGGGGAGGTGGACGAAGTGGTCAAAGTTGACGAAGTGGACGAAGTGGAGGAAGTTGACGAAGTGGACGAAGTGACGAAGTTGATGAAGTTGACGAAGTGGACGAAGTGGACGAAGTGGAGGAAGTGGAGGAAGTGGACGACGTGGACGAAGTGAGCGAAGTTGACAAAGTTGAATAAATGGAGGAAATGGACGAAGTTGACGAAGTGGAGGAAGTGGACGCAGTGGAAGAACTGGAGGAGGTGGACGAAGTGGACAAAGTGGACGAAGTTGACGAAGTGGACGAAGTGTAGGAAGTCGAGTAAGTGGACGAAATCGAGTAGATGGAGGAACTCGAGGAGGTGGACGAAGTGGACGAAGTGGTCGAAGTGGAAGAAGTGGACGAAGTGCACGAAGTGGATGAAATGGAGGAAGTGGAGGAAGTGGAGGAAGCAGAGGAAGTGGAGGAAGTGGAGGAAGTTAACGAGGTGGAGGAAGTTGACGAAGTGGCCGAAGTGGAGGAAGTGGAGAAAGTGGACAAAATGGACGAAGTGGAGGAAGTGGACGAAGTGGAGGAAGTTGATGAAGTTGACAAAGTGGACGAAGTGGAGGAAGTGGAGTAAGTGGAGGAATTGGACTAAGTGGAGGAAGTGGAGGAGGTGGACGAAGTTGACGAAGTGGAGGAAGTGGACGAAGTGGACGAAGTTGACGAAATGGACGAAGAGGACGAAGTGGGCGAAATGCAGGATGTGGAGGAAGTGGAGGAAGTTGACGAAGTGGAAGAAGTGGAGGAAGTGGAGGAAGTGCACGAAATTGATGAAGTGGACGAAGTGGACCAAGTGGACTAAGTGGATGAAGTGGAGGAAGTGGAGGAAGTTGACGAAGTGGACGAAGTTGAAGAAGTGGACGAAGTTGACGAAGTGGATGAAGTGGAGGATGTGGAGGAAGTGAAGGAGGTGGACAAAGTGGAGGAAGTGGAGGAAGTGGAGGAAGTGGACGACGTGGAGGAAGTGGACGAAGTTGACAAAGTGGAGGAAGTGGAGGAAGTGAAGGAAGTCGAGGAAGTTGATGAAGTTGAAGAAGTGGAACAAGTGTTGGAAATGGACGAAGTTGACGAAGTGGAGGAAGTGGAGGAAGTGGAAGGAGTGGAGTAAGTGGAGGAAGTGGAGGAGGTGGACGAAGTGGACGAAGTGGACGAAGTGGAGGAAGTGGAGGAAGTTGAGGAAGTGGAGGAAGAGGAGGAAGTGGAGGAAGTGGTGGAAGTGGAGGAAGTGGAGGAAGTTGAGGAAGTTGACGAAGTGGACGAAGTTGACGAAGTGAGCGAAGTTGAAGAAGTTGACGAAGTGGACGAAGTGCAGTAAATAGACGAAGTTGACGATGTTTAAGAAGTGGACGAAGTGGAAGAAGTGGAAGAAGAGTAGTAAGTGGAGGAAGTGGAGGAAGTGGAGGAAGTGGAGGAAGTGGAGAAGTTGACGAAGTGGAGGACGTGGAGGACGTGGTGGAAGTGGAGGAAGTGGACGAACTGGACGAAGTTTACGAAGTCGACGAAGAGGACGAACTGGAGGAAGGGGATGAAATGCAGGAAGTGGAGGATGTGGAGGAAGTGGAAGAAGTGGACGAAGTTGACGAAGTGGAGGAAGTACACGAAGTTAACGAAGTGGAGGAAGTGGAGGAAGTGGAGAAGTTGAGGAAGTGGACGAAGTGGGGGAAGTGGACGAAGTGGACGAAGTGGACGAAGTGGACGAAGTGGAGGAAGTTGACGAAGTGGACGAAGTTGAAGAAGTGGAAGAAGTTGACGAAGTAGACGAAGTAGACGAAGTAGACGAAGTGGTCGAAGTGGACGAAGTAGACGAAATGGACGAAGTGGACGAAATGCAGGAAGTGGAGGAAGCGGAGGAAGTGGAGGAGGTGGAGGAGGTGGAGGAAGTGGACGATGTGGTGGAAGTGACGAAAGTGGACGAAGTGGAGGAAGTGGACGAGGTGGAGGAAGTTTACAAAGTTGACGAAGTGGAGGAAGTGGACGAAGTGGGGAAAGTGGACGAAGTGGAAAAAGTGGAGGAAGTGGAGAAGTTGAAGAAGTGGACAAAGTGGACGAAGTAGATGAAGTTGACGAAGTGGAGGAAGTGGAGGAAGTTGGCGAAATGGACGAAGAGGACGAAGTGGGCGAAATGCAGGATGTGGAGGAAGTGGACGAAGTGGACGAAGTGGGGGAAGTGGACGAAGTGGACGAAGTGGAGGAAGTGGACGAAGTGGAGGAAGTGGAGGAAGTTGACGAAGTGGACGAAGTTGAAGAAGTGGAAGAAGTTGACGAAGTAGACGAAGTAGACGAAGTGGTCGAAGTGGACGAAGTGGACGAAATGGACGAAGTGGACGAAATGCGGGAAGTGGAGGAAGCGGAGGAAGTGGAGGAGGTGGAGGAAGTGGAGGAAGTGGACGATGTGGTGGAAGTGACGAAAGTGGACGAAGTGGAGGAAGTGGACGAAGTGGAGAAGGTGGAGGAAGTTTACAAAGTTGACGAAGTGGAGGAAGTGGACGAAGTGGGGAAAGTGGACGAAGTGGACAAAGTGGACGAAGTGGAGGAAGTGGAGAAGTTGAAGAAGTGGACAAAGTGGACGAAGTAGATGAAGTTGACGAAGTGGAGGAAGTGGAGGAAGTGGTGGAAGTGGAGGAAGTTGACGAAGTGGACGAAGTGGAGGAAGTGGACGAAGTGGACGAAGTGGAGTAAGTGGAGGAAGTGGAGTAGGTGGAGGAAGTGGAAGAGGTGGACGAAGTTGACGAAGTGGACGAAGTGGACGAAGAGGACGAAGTTGACGATGGGGGCGAAATGCAGGAAGTGGAGGAAGTGAATGACGTTGAAGAAGTGGACGAAGTTGACAAAGTGGAGGAAGTGAAGGAAGTGGAGGAAGTGGAGAAGTTGACGATGGGGACGAAGTGGACGAAGTAGATGAAGTTGACGAAGTGGAGGAAGTGGAGGAAGTGGTGGAAGTGGAGGAAGTTGACGAAGTGGACGAACTTGACGAAGTGGACGAAGTGGACGACGTTGACGAAGTGGACGAAGTGGACGAAGTGGACGAAGTGGACGAAGTGGACGAAGTGGACGAAGTGGAGTAACTGGACGAAGTGGAGGAGGTGGACGAAGTGGACGAAGTGGACGAAGTTGACGGGGTGGACGAAATGGACGAAGAGCACGAAGTGGACGAAGTGGACGAACGAAATGCAGGAAGTGGAGACGAAGACGAGGAAGTGGAGGAAGTGGGGGAAGTGGAGGAAGAGGAGGAAGTGGAGGAACTTGACGAAATGGACGAAGTTGACGAAGTGGACGAAGTGTAGGAAATGGACAAAGTTGACGATGTTGAAGAAGTGGACGAAGTGGAAGAAGTGGAAGAAGTGGAAGAAGCGGAAGAAGTGTAGGAAGTGGACGACATGGAGGAAGTGGACAAAGTGCAGGAAGTGGTGGAAGTGGTGGAAGTGGAGGAACTGGAGGAAGTTGACGAAGTGGACACAGTGACGAAGTGGACGAAGTTGACGAGGTTGACGTAGTGGAGGAAGTGGAGCAAGGGGAGGAAGTTGAGTAAGTGGAGTAAGTGGAGGAGGTGGACGAAGTAGACGAAGGGGACGAAATGAATGAAGTGGAGGAAGTGGAGGAAGTGGACGAAGTTGACGAAGTGGACGAAGTTGACGAAATGGACGAAGTGGACGAATTGGACGAAGTGGTGGAACTGGAGGAAGTGGAGGAAGTGGAGGAAGTGGAGAAAGTGTATGAAATGTACGGAGTGATGGATATTAGCGAAGTTGATGAAGTGGACAAACTGGACAAAGTGGACGAAGTGGACGAAGTGGAGGAAGTTGAAGGAGTGGAGGAAGTGAAGGGAATGGACGAAGTTGACGAAGTGGACGAAGTGTACGAAGTGGACGAAGTGGATGAAGATGAGAAAGGTAAAGAAGTGGAAGAAATGAACGAAGTGGAGGAAGTGGACACAGAGGAGGAAGTAGACGAAGTGGAGGAAGTGGACCAAGTTTAAGAAGTGGAAGAAGTGGACGAAGTGGAAGAAGTGAACGAAGTGGACGAAGTGGAAGAAGTGAACGAAGTGGACGAAGTGGAGGAAGTGTACAAAGTGGACGAAGTGGAGGAAATGGACGATGTTGACGAAGTGGACGAAGTTCACGAAGTGGAGGAAAGTGGAAGAAGTGGAGTAAGTGGAGGAAGTGGAGGAGGTGGACGAACTTGACAAAGCGGACGAACTGGACGAAGTTGACGAAGTGGACAAAGTGGAGGAAGTGGACGATGTGGACGAAGTGGAGGAAATGGGGGAAGTGGAGGAAGTGGAGGAAAAGGAAGAACTTGAGGAAGTGGAGGAAGTGGAGGAAGTGGTGGAAGTGGAGGAAATGGAGGAAGTTGGCGAAGTGGACGAAGTTGACGAAGTGGACGAAGTGCAGGAAGTTGACGATGTTTAAGAAGTGGACGAAGTGGAGGTTGTGGACAAAGTGGACGAAGTGGAGGAAGTTGACGAAGTGGACAAAGTGGAGGAAGTGGACGATATGGACGAAGTGCACGAAGTGGGGAAAGTGGACTAAGTTGACAAAGTGGAGGAGGTGGAGGAAGTGAAGGAATTAGAGGAAGTGGAGGAAGTGGAGAAGTTGACGAAGCACACGAAGTGGACGAAGGGGACGAAGTGGACGAAGTGGAGGAAGTGGAGGAAGTGGAGGAAGTGGAGGAAGTGGTGGAAGTGGAGGAGGTGGAGGAAGTTTACGAAGTGGACGAAGTGGACGAAGTTGACGAAATGGACGAAGTTCACGAAGTGGACGAAGTCGATGACGTTGACGAAGTGGACGAAGTTGACAAAGTGCAGGAAGTGGAGGAAGTGAAGGAAGTGGAGGAAGTGGAAGAAGTGGAGAAGTTGACGAAGTGGACGAAGTGGACGAAGTAGATGAAGTTGACGAAGTGGAGGATGTGGCGGAAGTGGTGGAAGTGGAGGAAGTGGAGGAAGTTGACGAAGTGGACGAAGTTGATGAAGTTGACGAAGTGGACGAAGTGGACGACGTTGACGAAGTGGACGAAATGGAGGAACTGGAGGAAGTGGAGTAAGTGGAGGAACTGGAGGAGGTGGATGATGAGAGGGTCGCACCTCCCACAAAAGTTGTGCATATAAGAATGCAGTATAGACTAGGAAGTGACTCCTAGGTCGTCTCTCAAGGACCAAATTGGGTTCAGTCTCAGATCACACACGGTAAAAGGGGGGTTTGAAAGTGTTTTTGTGATTTTAAATGAACTAAATTAAAACACGAATATAAACACGGAGGTAAACACAAAATTAAAATGTTGGTCATTAAATGTAACATTACAACTAAATTATCACAACTAAACATAATAAACAACATTAAAGTGAATCAAGCAGTAAACTGAACGGTCCTAAATTAAGGTGTGGGAACTAATTTAAATACATTGGAGAAATATGAAAACTCATCTAACACTATTGAACTGCAAAGAGTTACCCGTCGAAGCCCAACGCAGCCAGAATGACATGGAATGCACATTCATACGAAAGAAGCACTAAAAGAAATTGTGTGACCGGTAAGTTGAAATAAAATGAGCAAGCTGCTTCTAAATGCATTTCAATGTATATAATATAAAACATTTTTGATGCAAGTGTGAATAAAGAAAAGGATTAAAGAGACCTTCCTAGTACGTGCGCGTCATCCAGTAACCAATCAACTTTCTTTGTACAAGAAATTAAATTAACTTCATCACCGTGAAGTTGCTCCCTGCTTCCAGCTCATTCCGTACGCTCATTCTCTATCACCGTGCCCTCTCTTTTCTTCTCCGTTCCAGCAACAAACACTTCAAGCTTTAAATAAAAAAAAATATAGGAATGTGTGCATCCTCCCAAGTACACGTACTTGAGGTTATCTGGGAGCTGTTTCAACTCAAGAGTAGGTGCCTGCAAGTCAGATTCATTTGTACTTCCTACAAAGTGGTTAGTGCATTCTGACTCCAAAGAATTCACAGGTAAAGGCGAAACACCTATCTCATCAAGCTCCAAATCCATATCCATGACAATTACATTATCAACATCATCCATATCAAAAACATCATCAACATCATGGATATCAAAATTCTCTTCAAAATCAACCTCATTCTCAAATTCAGATTCAATGCATGTATGTAGAGAAGATAGAAAAGAATGCTCTTTCTTATGCAAAGAATAAAAATCATCAACAACATATTTATCAATAATGTCATCCAATGCATCGATCCTAAACAGAGAATGGTCCTCAGCTGGAAATTTCATTGCATCAAGGATATTAAAATGAACAACAATATCAGCAAATTCCATAGACAAAGTTCCAGCATACACATCAATCTTAGTTCGGGCAGTTTTCAAGAATGGCCTGCCTAAGATAATGGGAGCGGATCCATGAGAGAATCCCTCCTCCAATCCAAAACATAAAAGTCAGCAGGAAAAATCAATTCACCAACCCTAACCAAGACATCCTCTATGAAACCTGCTGGGTGGGTAACACTCCTATTGGCCAACTGAATGACCACACCCGTGGTTTGCAAAGGACCAAGAGATAAAGATGCATATATAGACAAAGGCATGACATTAACAGAGGCACCCAAATCAAGCATGGCATTTTCAAATTTATTGTTTCCAATCACACAAGGAATGCAAAATGTACCTGGGTCCTTGCACTTTTCAGGGATGTGCGGGACCGACTTACCAATAAGCGCAGATACATTCCTTCCCATGCTTATCCTCTCATTTCCCTTCATCTTCCTCTTGTGTGTGCACAGCTCCTTCAAGAATTTGGCATACTTCGGTATCTGCTTGATGGCATCAAGTAGAGGTATGTTCACCTCTACCTTCCTGAAGGTCTCCAGAATTTCCTTATCCACATCTTCCATCTTTTTGCTCGGAAGTGCCCGTGAAGGGAATGGTAGAGGGATAGGTCGGTCAACCAATGGAGAAGGTGCGGCAGCGGTGGTGGTGGAAGAGGGAGAAGATCCACTTGAAGAAGAACCACCGGCTGGAGAAGAAGATTCACCCACCTCAAATGCCTTGCTCGAACCGTCATGGTCGTTCTTTCTAGGACAAGTAGCAGGCATGGGTGTAGGTGTAGAAGCGGGCTCTGAAGGCACAAAAATCTGCTTCCCTGATCTAAGGGTTATGGCACTCACATTCCTTGGGTTCTGCACAGTCTGGGATGGTAACTTATCCGAATTCTGAGACTGCGCCTGGTTTATCTGAGTAGCCATCTGACCCATCTGGTTAGTGAGACTCTGTATGGAAGCTCTAGTCTCCTGCTGAAACTGCAGGTTTTGCATAGTCATCTGTCTCACTAACTCTTCCAATGAAGGTTCAGACGAAGTGGAAGGTTGGGCAACTGGCTGGGTAGGTGCCTCTTGTTGCTGCTGTTGTTGTTGCCTCTGGTGTTGTTGCATTGGTGGAGGCACATATCTGTTAGGTGCTCCAGCATTCTGGAAAGGTGGTGCCTGCTGTTGATGCTGCGCATTGTTCCATCTCAGATTGGGGTGATTCCTCCACCCTGGGTTGTACCTGTTGCTGGATAAGTCATGATTTTGCTGTTGTTGCTGCCTGTTGTTGTAGATGTTCGTAGCATAAGCCTGAGGCGCATCAGAGGCAGCAGAGTGCTGCAAAGAAGGACAAGCATCTGTATAGTGGTCACTGGAAGGACAAATAGCACATAGTCGTGCAACAGATGCAGATGGAGCTGCAGATCTCTGGTTGGTAGTCAACTGTGTCACCATCTTCGTGAGAGAGTCAATCTTTCCTTCCAACTTGCTTTCAACAGCTGATAAAGACTGGGCAACAACATCATGTACGCCCCTCACCACAATGGCATCATTCCTGGTGCTAAACTGCTGGGAGTTGGAGGCCATCTTCTCAATCAATTGCCTGGCCTCAGCAGGTGTGGTGTCTCCAAGAGCTCCACCACTGGCAGCATCAATCATACCACGGTCCATGTTGTTCAAACCCTCATAGAAATACTGGACAAGGAGATGCTCAGGTATCTGATGGTGGGGACAACTAGCACAAAGTGTCTTGAATCTCTCCCAATACTCATATAAGTTCTCTCCACCAAGCTGCCTAATCCCAGTTATGTCTTTTCTGATAGCTGTGGTCCGGGCTGCTAGAAAAAATTTATCTAAGAACAGCCTCTTCAGATCATCCCAGCTAGTGACGGATCTAGGCGCCAAACCATACAACCAATCCTTAGCAACATTTTCCAATGAATGAGGGAATGCCTTCAAGAAGATGTGCTCTTCAGGAACATCATGTGGTTTCATACTAGAACAGACAATGTGGAATTCCTTCAAATGCTTATGAGGACTCTCACCTGCAAGACCATGAAACTTGGGCAACAAATGGATCAGTCCAGTCTTGAGAACAAATGGAACGCCCTCATCAGGATATTGGATGCACAAGCTTTCGATATCGAAATCAGGTGCAGCCATCTCCCTAAAAGTCCTCCCACGAGGTGGAGGTTGTGCCATATTGTTCTCAGTGTGAAAAACAACAGAATCAGAATCAGAATCACGTGCAGATGCAACAGATGTAGTAGATGCAGTATGCACAAAGTACTCAGCAGTGGGATGCACAGTATCCAATGAAACAGACTCAAAAACAGACTCTAAAGATAAATTTCTAGAATGCCTAGCTAACCTATGAAAAGTTCTATCAATCTCAGGATCAAAGGGTGGTATAGGCCCAGGATTTCCCCTAGTCATGCACTAAGTCACAACACCCTAAAATCATGAAACGATATCACAAAAATTTTGAACACACAAAACAACCTAAACAAACAAATCACACACACTCAAACATACAAGACAAAACACAACACACAAACAACACATTATCAACACAAAAGACCTAAAACTGAACTGTTGATCCCCGGCAACGGCGCCATTTTGATGAGAGGGTCGCACCTCCCACAAAAGTTGTGCATATAAGAATGCAGTATAGACTAGGAAGTGACTCCTAGGTCGTCTCTCAAGGACCAAATTGGGTTCAGTCTCAGATCACACACGGTAAAAGGGGGGTTTGAAAGTGTTTTTGTGATTTTAAATGAACTAAATTAAAACACGAATATAAACACGGAGGTAAACACAAAATTAAAATGTTGGTCATTAAAAGTAACATTACAACTAAATTATCACAACTAAACATAATAAACAACATTAAAGTGAATCAAGCAGTAAACTGAACGGTCCTAAATTAAGGTGTGGGAACTAATTTAAATACATTGGAGAAATATGAAAACTCATCTAACACTATTGAACTGCAAAGAGTTACCCGTCGAAACCCAACGCAGCCAGAATGACATGGAATGCACATTCATACGAAAGAAGCACTAAAAGAAATTGTGTGACCGGTAAGTTGAAATAAAATGAGCAAGCTGCTTCTAAATGCATTTCAATGTATATAATATAAAACATTTTTGATGCAAGTGTGAATAAAGAAAAGGATTAAAGAGACCTTCCTAGTACGTGCGCGTCATCCAGTAACCAATCAACTTTCTTTGTACAAGAAATTAAATTAACTTCATCACCGTGAAGTTGCTCCCTGCTTCCAGCTCATTCCGTACGCTCATTCTCTATCACCGTGCCCTCTCTTTTCTTCTCCGTTCCAGCAACAAACACTTCAAGCTTTAAATAAAAAAAAATATTGGAATGTGTGCATCCTCCCAAGCTGAAACACCACTGCCCCACATTTCTCAACCATTCTCTCTTTCTAAAAACAAAAAAAGTGAATCATCATAACATCCCTGAAGCTGGACGTGACACCTACTCTTCTCTAAATCAATAAGCTTTCCATTTTTCACACGTCTACGCGCATACCACACAGCTCCTGGGATCGGCTACTTTCTTTTTTTTCTTCTCCAAAGCTTCACACGTCCCATCATTCAATCCGTGAAGCCCTTCCTACCTTCTCGGCGTGACACATCCTCCGTTCCAGCTAGCAATGTCTCCCTTCATTCTCTTTCTATCAATCCACGCCATGTGCTTAAAGTAAACGTAATCAAAAAGAAATAAAGAACCAATGCCAAACAATATCACCGTAACAGCTTTGAAATCAAGAAGACAAAATAGCTCAATCCATTTCTAAAGACCGTGTGAATACACTCCCAGCATCCCTTTCAAACGTTCAAAACCAAGTCTTAAAAAAACGAGAGAGTAAAAACAAGGTGTCCCCCAAGTGGCGGCTGGGTTCTTTTCTTAAGGGCCGTGTATCCCCTTTTTTAGGGTAGGGTCCACAAAAATAAAACCCTAGGTGCCAAGTCATTAATTTCTAATTTTGGGTCTAATCTAATTTACCAAAAATTGACCCAAAATATAAGAGTTGATTCAAAAATTCTAAACTACTGAATTACAATTTAATTAATTCAAAAAAATGTTTGTCTGGAGAGTCTTGAATTTATTTGGCAATCTTCCTGATGTCCCAAAATGTATTTCCGAAATTTTCCTACACTTCAAAAATGCACTTAATCAGCTCAGAAAATCCAAATTAGCACAATTACAAATTTCCGACCAAATTAAGCAGAATTCGGAAAAACGGGGAAATAACAAGCAATTAAACACAATTCCCTGGTTTATTTAAGTGCAATAAACTAAATATAATTCAAGAAATAATGACTCATCAGTGGACGAAGTGGACGAAGTTGACGAGGTGGACGAAGTTGACGAGGTGGACGAAGTTGACGAGGTGGACAAAGTAGACGAAGAAGAGCACGAAGTGGACGAACGAAATGCAGGAAGTGGAGGAACTGGAGACGAAGACGAGGAAGGGGAGGAAGTGGTGGAAGTGGAGGAAGAGGAGGAAGTGGAGGAAGTTGACGAAGTGGACGAAGTTGACGAAGCGGACGAAGTTGACGAAGTGGACGAAGTGCAGAAATGGACAAAGTTAATGATGTTGAAGAAGTGGACGAAGTGGAAGAAGTGGAAGAAGTGTAGTAAGTGGACGAAGTGGACGATGTGGACGAAGTGCAGGAAGTGGAGAAGTTGACGAAGTGGACGAAGTTGACGAACTGGAGGAAGTGGTGGAAGTGGAGGAACTGGAGGAAGTTGACGAAGTGGACGAACTTGACGAGGTTGACGAAGTGGACGAAGTGGAAGAAGTGGAGTAAGTGCAGGAAGTTGAGTAAGTGGAGGAAGTGGACGAGGTGGACGAAGTGGACAAAGAGGACTAAGTGGACGAAGGGGACGAAGGGGACGAAATGAAGAAAGTGGAGGAAGTGTAGGAAGTGGACGACGTTGACGAAGTGGACGAAGTTGACGAAATGGACGAAGTGGACAAAATGGACGAAGTGGAGGAAGTGGAGGAAGTGGAGGAAGTGGAGGAAGTGCAGAAGTGGATGCAGTTGACGAAGGGTACGAAGTGGACGAAGTTGAAGAAGTGGACGAAGTTGGCGAAGTGGTGGAAGTTGACGAAGTGGAGGAAGTGGAGGAAATGGAGGAGGTGGAAAAAGTGGAGGAAGTGGACAAAGTGGGCGAAGTGGAGGAAGTGGAGGAAGTGGAGGATGTGGAGGAAGTGGAGGAAGTGGAGGAAGTGGAGGAAGTGGACAAAGTGGACGAAGTGGACGAAGTTGACGAAGTGGACAAAGTGGAGGAAGTGGAGGAAGTGGACGACGTGGAGGAAGTTGACAAAGTGGAGGAAGTGGACGACGTGGAGGAAGTGGACGAAGTTGAGAAAGTGGAGGAAGTGGAGGAACTGGAGGAAGTTGACGAAGTTGAAGAAGTTGAAGAAGTGGAACAAGTGGACGAAGTGGAGGAAATGAACGAAGTGGAGGAAGTGGAAGAAGTGGAGTAAGTGGAGGAAGTGGAGGAGGTGGGCGAAGTGGAGGAAGTGGAGGAAGTGGAAGAAGAGAACGAGGTGGACGAAGTTGACGAAGTGGAGGAAGTGGAGCAAACTGCAAGAAGTGGAGTAAGTGGAGGAAGTAGCAGAGGTGGACGAAGTAGACGAATTTGACGAAATGGACGAAGTGGACGAAGTTTAGGCAGATGACGAAGTGGACCATGTTGACGAAGTTGACGAAGTTCACAAAGTGGATGGAGTTGACGAAGTGCACGAAGTGGACGAAGTGGACGAGGTAGAGGAAGTGGAGGAACTGGAGGAAGTGGAGGAAGTGGACGAAATGGAGGAAGTGGACGAAGTTGACAAAGTGGAAGAAGTGAAGGAAGTGAAGGAGGTGGAGGAAGTGGACGACGTTGACGAAGTTGAAGAAGTGGAGGAAGTGGAGTAAGTGGAGGAAGTGGAGGAGGTGGACGATGTTGACGAAGTTGAAGAAATGGAAGAAGTGGACGAACTGGAAAAAGTTTACGAAGTGGACGAAGTGGAGGAAATGGACGAAGTGGACGAAGTGGAGGAAGTTGGAGGAGGTGGATGAAGTGGACGAAATGGACAAAGTGGAGGAAATGGAGAAAGTGGAAAAAGTGGAGGAAGTTGACGAAGTGGACGAAGTTGAGGAAGTGGACGAAGTGGTGGAAATGGAGGACGTGGAGGAAGTGGAGGAAGTGGAGGAAGTTGACGAAGTGGATGAAGTTGACGAAGTGGAGGAAGTGTAGTAAGTGGAGGAAGTGGAGTAAGTGGAGGAAGTGGAGAGGAGGTGGATGAAGTAGACGAAGTTCACGAAGCGGACGAAGTGGGCATAACTGACGAAGTTGAAGAAATGGAAGAAGTGGACGAAGTGGACGAAGTGGAGGAAATGGACGAAGTTGACGAAGTGGAGAAAGTGGAGGAAGTGGAGGAAGTGGAGGAAGTGGAGTAAGTGGAGGAAGTCGAGGAGGTGGACGAAGTGGATGAAGTGGACGAAGAGGACGAAGTGGACGAAATGCAGGAAGTGGAAGAAGTGGAGGAAGTGGAGGAAGGGGACGAAGTTGACGAAGTGGAGGAAGTGGAATAAGTGGAAGAAGTGGAAGTGGAGGAAGTGGACGAAGTGGACAAAGTTTACGAAGTGGACGAAGTGGAGGAAATGGATAGAGTGGACGAAGTTGACGAAGTGGGGGAAGTGGAATAAGTGGAAGAAGTGGAAGTAGTGGAGGATGTGGACGACGTGGACGAAGTTGACGAATTGGACGAAGTGGAGGAAGTGAACTAAATGTAGGAAGTGGACTAAGTGGGGGAAGTGGAGGAGGTGGACGAAGTGGACGAAGTTGACGAAGTGGAGGATGTGGAGGAAGTGGACGAAACGAAGGAAGAGGACGAAGTAGACGAAATGCAGGAAGTGGAAGAAGTGGAGGAAGTGGAGGAAGGGGACGAAGTTGACGAAGTGGAGGAAGTGGAATAAGTGGAAGAAGTGGAAGTGGAGGAAGTGGACGAAGTGGACAAAGTTTACGAAGTGGACGAAGTGGAGGAAATGGATAAAGTGGACGAAGTTGACGAAGTGGGGGAAGTGGAATAAGTGGAAGAAGTGGAAGTAGTGGAGGATGTGGACGACGTGGACGAAGTTGACGAATTGGACGAAGTGGAGGAAGTGAACTAAATGTAGGAAGTGGAGTAAGTGGGGGAAGTGGAGGAGGTGGACGAAGTGGACGAAGTTGACGAAGTGGAGGATGTGGAGGAAGTGGACGAAACGAAGGAAGAGGACGAAGTAGACGAAATGCAGGAAGTGGAGGAAGTGGACGAAGTTGACGAAGTGGAAGAAGTGGAGGAAGTGGAAGTGGAGGAAGTGGAGGAAGTGGAGGAAGTGGAGAAGTGGATGAAGTTGACGAAGGGGACGAAGTGGACGAAGTTGAAGAAGTGGACGAAGTTGGCGAAGTGGTGGAAGTTGACGAAGTGGAGGAAGTGGAGGAGGTGGAAAAAGTGGAGGAAGGGGACAAAGTGGGCGAAGTGGAGGAAGTGGAGGAAGTGGAGGAAGTGGAGGAAGTGGACAAAGTGGACGAAGTGGACGAAGTGGACAAAGTGGAGGAAGTGGAGGAAGTGGACGACGTGGAGGAAGTGGACGAAGTTGACAAAGTGGAGGAAGTGGAGGAAGTGGAGGAAGTGGATGACGTGGAGGAAGTGGACGAAGTTGAGCAAGTGGAGGAAGTGGAAGAACTGGAGGAAGTTGACAAAGTTGAAGAAGTTGAAGAAGTGGAACAAGTGGACGAAGTGGAGGAAATGAACGAAGTGGAGGAAGTGGAAGAAGTGGAGTAAGTGGAGGAAGTGGAGGAGGTGGACGAAGTGGGCGAAGTGGAGGAAGTGGAAGAAGAGAACGAGGTGGACAAAGTTGACGAAGTGGAGGAAGTGGAGCAAACTGCAAGAAGTGGAGTAAGTGGAGGAAGTAGCAGAGGTGGACGAAGTAGACAAATTTGACGAAATGGACGAAGTGGACGAAGTTTAGGCAGATGACGAAGTGGACCATGTTGACGAAGTTGACGAAGTGCACGAAGTAGATGGAGTTGACGGAGTGCACGAAGTGGACGAAGTGGACGAAGTGGACGAGGTAGAGGAAGTGGAGGAACTGGAGGAAGTGGAGGAAGTGGACGAAATGGAGGAAGTGGACGAAGTTGACAAAGTGGAAGAAGTGGAGGAAGTGAAGGAGGTGGAGGAAGTGGACGACGTTGACGAAGTTGAAGAAGTGGAGGAAGTGGAGTAAGTGGAGGAAGTGGAGGAGGTGGACGATGTTGACGAAGTTGAAGAAATGGAAGAAGTGGACGAACTGGAAAAAGTTTACGAAGTGGACGAGGTGGAGGAAATGAACGAAGTGGAGGAAATGGACGAAGTGGAGGAAGTTGGAGGAGGTGGATGAAGTGGACGAAATGGACAAAGTGGAGGAAATGGAGAAAGTGGAAAAAGTGGAGGAAGTGGACGAAGTTGAGGAAGTGGACGAAGTGGTGGAAATGGAGGACGTGGAGGAAGTGGAGGAAGTTGACGAAGTGGATGAAGTTGACGAAGTGGAGGAAGTGTAGTAAGTGGAGGAAGTGGAGTAAGTGGAGGAAGTGGAGAGGAGGTGGATGAAGTAGACGAAGTTCACGAAGTGGACGAAGTGGGCATAACTGACGAAGTTGAAGAAATGGAAGAAGTGGATGAAGTGGAGGAAATGGACGAAGTTGACGAAGTGGAGAAAGTGGAGGAAGTGGAGGAAGTGGAGTAAGTGGAGGAAGTCGAGGAGGTGGACGAAGTTGAGGAAGTGGACGAAGTTGAGGAAGTGGACGAAGTGGACGAAGTGCAGTAAATAGACGAAGTTGACGATGTTTAAGAAGTGGACGAAGTGGAAGAAGTGGAAGAAGAGTAGTAAGTGGAGGAAGTGGAGGAAGTGGAGGAAGTGGAGAAGTTGACGAAGTGGAGGACGTGGAGGACGTGGTGGAAGTGGTGGAAGTGGACGAACTGGACGAAGTTTACGAAGTCGACGAAAAGGACGAACTGGAGGAAGGGGATGAAATGCAGGAAGTGGAGGATGTGGAGGAAGTGGAAGAAGTGGACGAAGTTGACGAAGTGGAGGAAGTGGAGGAAGTGGAGAAGTTGAGGAAGTGGACGAAGTGGGGGAAGTGGACGAAGTGGACGAAGTGGAGGAAGTGGAGGAAGTGGAGGAAGTGGAGGAAGTTGACGAAGTGGACGAAGTTGAAGAAGTGGAAGAAGTTGACGAAGTAGACGAAGTGGTCGAAGTGGACGAAGTGGACGAAATGAACGAAGTGGACGAAATGCAGGAAGTGGAGGAAGTGGACGAGGTGGAGGAAGTTTACAAAGTTGACGAAGTGGAGGAAGTGGACGAAGTGGGGAAAGTGGACGAAGTGGACAAAGTGGAGGAGTGGAGGAAGTGGAGAAGTTGAAGAAGTGGACAAAGTGGACGAAGTAGATGAAGTTGACGAAGTGGAGGAAGTGGAGGAAGTTGGCGAAATGGACGAAGAGGACGAAGTGGGCGAAATGCAGGATGTGGAGGAAGTGGAGGAAGTTGACGAAGTGGAAGAAGTGGAGGAAGTGGAGGAAGTGCACGAAATTGATGAAGTGGACGAAGTGGACGAAGTGGAGGAGGTGGAGGAAGTGGAGAAAGTGGACGATGTGGTGGAAGTGACGAAAGTGGACGAAGTGGAGGAAGTGGACGAAGTGGACGAGGTGGAGGAAGTTTACAAAGTTGACGAAGTGGAGGAAGTGGACGAAGTGGGGAAAGTGGACGAAGTGGACAAAGTGGACGAAGTGGAGGAAGTGGAGAAGTTGAAGAAGTTGACAAAGTGGACGAAGTAGATGAAGTTGACGAAGTGGAGGAAGTGGAGGAAGTTGGCGAAATGGACGAAGAGGACGAAGTGGGCGAAATGCAGGATGTGGAGGAAGTTGACGAAGTGGAAGAAGTGGAGGAAGTGGAGGAAGTGCACGAAATTGATGAAGTGGACAAAGTGGACGAAGTGGACCAAGTGGACTAAGTGGATGAAGTGGAGGAAGTGGACGAAGTTGACGAAGTGGACGAAGTTGAAGAAGTGGACGAAGTTGACGAAGTTGACGAAGTGGACGAAGTTGACGAAGTGGACGAAGTGGAGGATGTGGAGGAAGTGAAGGAGGTGGACAAAGTGGAAGAAGTGGAGGAAGTGGAGGAAGTGGAGGAAGTGGACGACGTGGAGGAAGTGGACGAAGTTGACAAAGTGGAGGAAGTGGAGGAAGTGAAGGAAGTCGAGGAAGTTGATGAAGTTGAAGAAGTTGAAGAAGTTGAAGAAGTGGAACAAGTGTTGGAAATGGACGAAGTTGACGAAGTGGAGGAAGTGGAGGAAGTGGAAGGAGTGGAGTAAGTGGAGGAAGTGGAGGAGGTGGACGAAGTGGGCGAAGTGGAGGAAGTGGAGGAAGTGGAGGAAGTTGAGGAAGTGGAGGAAGAGGAGGAAGTGGAGGATGTGGTGGAAGTGGAGGAAGTGGAGGAAGTTGAGGAAGTTGACGAAGTGGACGAAGTTGAAGAAGTTGACGAAGTGGACGAAGTGCAGTAAATAGACGAAGTTGACGATGTTTAAGAAGTGGACGAAGTGGAAGAAGTGGTAGAAGAGTAGTAAGTGGAGGAAGTGGAGGATGTGGAGGAAGTGGAGAAGTTGACGAAGTGGAGGACGTGGAGGACGTGGTGGAAGTGGAGGAAGTGGACGAACTCGACGAAGTTTACGAAGTCGACGAAGAGGAGGAACTGGAGGAAGGGGATGAAATGCAGGAAGTGGAGGATGTGGAGGAAGTGGAAGAAGTGGACGAAGTTGACGAAGTGGAGGAAGTACACGAAGTTGACGAAGTGGAGGAAGTGGAGGAAGTGGAGAAGTTGAGGAAGTGGACGAAGTGGGGGAAGTGGAGGAAGTGGAGGAAGTGGAGGAAGTGGAGGAAGTTGACGAAGTGGACGAAGTTGAAGAAGTGGAAGAAGTTGAAGAAGTAGACGAAGTGGTCGAAGTGGACGAAGTGGACGAAATGGACGAAGTGGACGAAATGCAGGAAGTGGAGGAAGCGGAGGAAGTGGAGGAGGTGGAGGAAGTGGAGGAAGTGGACGATGTGGTGGAAGTGACGAAAGTGGACGAAGTGGAGGAAGTGGTGGAAGTGGAGGAAGTTGACGAAGTGGACGAAGTGGACGAAGTGGAGGAAGTGGAGGAAGTGGAGGAAGTGGACGAAGTGGAGTAAGTGGAGGAAGTGGAGTAGGTGGAGGAAGTGGAAGAGGTGGACGAAGTTGACGAAGTGGACGAAGTGGACGAAGAGGACGAAGAGGACGAAGTTGACGATGGGGGCGAAATGCAGGAAGTGGAGGAAGTGAAGGAAGAAGACGACGTTGAGGAAGTGGAGGCTAAGAGGAGGAAGTGGAAGAAGCTGTGGACGTGGAGGAAGTTGACGAAGTGGACGAAGTTCACGAATTTGACGAAGTGGATGAAGTGCAGAAAGTGGAAGAAGTGGAGGAGGTAGAAAAAGTGGAGTAAGTGGAGGAGGTGCAGGAATTGGAGGAAGAGGAGGAAGTTGACGAAGTGGATAAAGTGGAGGAAGTGGACAAAGTGGACGAAGTGGACAAAGTGGACGAAGTTGACGAAGTGGAGGAAGTGGAGGAAGTGAAGGACGTGGAGGAAGTGGAGGACGTGGAGAAAGTGGACGAAGTTGACAAAGTGGAGGAAGTGGAGGAAGTTGAAGAAGTTGAAAAAGTTGAAGAAGGGGAACAGGTGGACGAAATGGCGAAAATGGACGAAGTGGACGAAGTTGACGAAGTGCAGGAAGTGGAAGAAGTGGAAAACTGGAGGAAGTGGAGGAGGTGGACGAAGTTGACAAAGTGGAGGAAATGTAGGACGTGAAGGAAGTGGAGGAAGTGGAGGAAGTGGAGGAAGGTTAAGAAGTTGAAGAAGTTGAAGAAGTGGAACAAGTGGAGGAAGTTGAGCAAGTGGAGGAAGTGGAGGAGGTGGACGAAGTGGACGAAGTGGACGAAGTGGAGGAAGCGGAGGAAGTTGACGATGCTTAAGAAGTGGAGGAAGTGGACAAAGTGGACGAAGTGGAGGAGGAAGTGGACAAAGTGGACGAAGTGGAGTAAGTTGACGAAGTGGACAAAGTGGAGGAAGTGGACGAAGTGGAGGAAATGTGGGAAGTGGAGGAAGTGGAGGAAGTCGGGGAAGAGGAGAAAGTTGAGGAAGTGGAGGAAGTGGAGGAAGTGGTGGAAGTGGAGGAAGTTGGCGAAGTGGAAGAAGTGCAGGAAGTGGACGATGTTTAAGAAGTGGACGAAGTGGACGAAGTGGACAAAGTGGACGAAGTGGAGGAAGTTGACGAAGTGGACCATGTGGAGGAAGTGGAGGATGTTGACGAAGTTGACGAAGTGGACGAAGTTGACGAACTGGAGGAAGTGGTGGAAGTGGAGGAACTGGAGGAAGTTGACGAAGTGGACGAACTTGACGAGGTTGACGAAGTGGACGAAGTGGAAGAAGTGGAGTAAGTGCAGGAAGTTGAGTAAGTGGAGGAAGTGGACGAGGTGGACGAAGTGGACGAGGTGGACGAAGTGGACAAAGAGGACTAAGTGGACGAAGTGGACGAAGGGGACGAAGGGGACGAAATGAAGAAAGTGGAGGAAGTGTAGGAAGTGGACGACGTTGACGAAGTGGACGAAGTTGACGAAATGGACGAAGTGGACAAAATGGACGAAGTGGAGGAAGTGGAGGAAGTGGAGGAAGTGGAGGAAGTGCAGAAGTGGATGCAGTTGACGAAGGGGACGAAGTGGACGAAGTTGAAGAAGTGGACGAAGTTGGCGAAGTGGTGGAAGTTGACGAAGTGGAGGAAGTGGAGGAAATGGAGGAGGTGGAAAAAGTGGAGGAAGTGGACAAAGTGGGCGAAGTGGAGGAAGTGGAGGAAGTGGAGGATGTGGAGGAAGTGGAGGAAGTGGAGGAAGTGGAGGAAGTGGACAAAGTGGACGAAGTTGACGAAGTGGACAAAGTGGAGGAAGTGGAGGAAGTGGACGACGTGGAGGAAGTTGACAAAGTGGAGGAAGTGGACGACATGGAGGAAGTGGACGAAGTTGAGAAAGTGGTGGAAGTGGAGGAACTGGAGGAAGTTGACGAAGTTGAAGAAGTTGAAGAAGTGGAACAAGTGGACGAAGTGTAGGAAATGAACGAAGTGGAGGAAGTGGAAGAAGTGGAGTAAGTGGAGGAAGTGGAGGAGGTGGACGAATTGGGCGAAGTGGAGGAAGTGGACGAAGTTGAGGAAGTGGAGGAAGTGGAAGAAGAGAAAGATGTTGGCGAAGTGGAGGAAGTGGAGCAAACTGCAAGAAGTGGAGTAAGTGGAGGAAGTAGCGGAGGTGGACGAAGTAGACGAATTTGACGAAGTGGACGAACTGGACGAAGTTTAGGCAGATGACGAAGTGGGCCATGTTGATGAAGTTGACGAAGTGCACGAAGTGGATGAGGTGGACGAAGTGCACGAAGTGGACGAAGTGGACGAAGTGGACGAGGTAGAGGAAGTGCAGGAACTGGACGAAGTGGAGGAAGTGGACGAAATGGAGGAAGTGGAGGAAGTGGACAAAGTGGACGAAGTTGACAAAGTGGAAGACGTGGAGGAAGTGAAGGACGTGGAGGAAGTGTACGACGTTGACGAAGTTGAAAAAGTGGAGGAAGTGGAGTAAGTGGAGGAAGTGGAGGAGGTGGACGATGTTGACGAAGTTGAAGAAATGGAAGAAGTGGACGAAGTGGAAAAAGTTTACGAAGTGGACGAAGTGGAGGAAATGGACGAAGTGGACGAAGTAGACGAAGTGGATGAAGTTGACGAAGTGGAGGAAGTGGAGGAAGCAGAAGAAGTGGAAGAAGTGGAGGATGTGGAGGAAATGGACGAAGTAGACGATGTGGACGAAGTTGACGAAGTGTAGGAAGTGGACGACGTGGAGGAAGTGGACGAAGTTGACAAAGTGGAGGAAGTGGATGAAGTGGACGACGTGGAGGAAGTGGACGAAGTTGACAAAGTGGAGGAAGTGGAGGAACTGGAGGAAGTTGACGAAGTTGAAGAAGTTGAAGAAGTTGAAGAAGTGGAACAAGTGGACGAAGTGGAGGAAATGGACGAAGTTGACGAAGTGGACGAAGTTGAGCAAGTGGAGGAAGCGGAAGAAGTGGAATAAGTAGAGGTAGGGGAGGAGGTGGACGAAGTGGGCGAAGTGGAGGAAGTGGAGGAAGTGGACGAAGTTCAGGAAGTAGAGGAAGTGGAAGAAGAGAACGAAGTGGACGAAGTTTACGAAGTGGAGGAAGTGGAGCAAACTGCAAGAAGTGGAGTAAGTGGAGGAAGTAGCGGAGGTGGACGAAGTAGACAAATTTGACGAAGTGGAGAAGTGAACGAAGTGGACGAAGTTTAGGCAGATGACGAAGTGGACCATGTTGACGAAGTGCACGAAGTGGATGAAGTTGTTGAAGTGCACGAAGTGGACGTAGTGGACAAGGTAGAGGAAGTGGAGGAACTGGACGAAGTGGAGGAAGTGGACGAAATGGAGGAAGTGGAGGAAGTGGACAAAGTGGACGAAGTTGACAAAGTGGAGGAAGTCGAGGAAGTGAAGGACGTGGAGGAAGTGGACGACGTTGACGAAGTTGAAGAAGTGGAGGAAGTGGAGTAAGTGGAGGAAGTGGAGGAGGTGGACGATGTTGACGAAGTTGAAGAAATGGAAGAAGTGGACGAAGTGGAAAAAGTTTACGAAGTGGACGAAGTGGAGGAAATCGACGAAGTGGATTAAGTGGACGAAGTGAACGAAGTGGACGAAGTAGACAAAGTGGATGAAGTTGACAAAGTGGAAGAAGTGGAGGAAGCAGAAGAAGTGGAAGAAGTGGAGGATGTGGAAGAAATGGACAAAGTTGACGAAGTGGACGAAGTGGACAAACTGTTCGAAGTGGAGGAAGTGGAGGAAGTGAGGAAGTGGACGAAGTCGATGAAGTCGATGAAGTGGACAAAATCGAGGAAGTGGAGGAAGTGGACGGAGAGCAGGAAGTGGACGAAGTTGAGGAAGTGGAGGATGTGGACGAAGTTGACGAAGTGGACGACATGGAGGAATTGGAGGAACTGGACTAAGAGGACGAAGTGGACGAAGTGGACGAAGTGGACGAAGTTGACGAAGTGGAGGAAGTGGAGGAAGTGGAGGAAGTGGAGGAAGTTGACAAAGTGGACGAAGTTGACGAAGTGGAGGAAGTTGACGAAGTGGAGGAAGTGGACGGAGTGGAGAAAATGGACGAAATGGAGGAAGTGGACGACATGGAGGAAGTGGAGGAAGTGGATTAAGAGGAAGAAGTGGACGAAGTGTTCGAAGTTGATGAAGATGACGAAGTGGACGAAGTGGAGGAAGTGGAGGAGGTGGCCGAAGTGGACGATGTGGAGGAAGTGGAGGAAGTGCAGAAGTTGATGAAGTGGACGATGGGGACGAAGTGGAGTAAGTGGACGAAGTGGAGGAAATGGACGAAGTTGACGAAGTGGACGAAGTTGAGGAAGTGGAGTAAGCGGAAGAAGTGGAATAAGTAGAGGAAGGGGAGGAGGTGGACGAAGTGGGCGAAGTGGAGGAAGTGGACGAAGTGGACGAAGTTGAGGAAGTGGAGGAAGTGGAAGAACAGAACGAAGTGGACGATGTTGACGAAGTGGAGGAAGTGGGGCAAACTGCAAGAAGTGGAGTAAGTGGAGGAAGTAGCGGAGGTGGACGAAGTAGACGAATTTGACGAAGTGGATGGAGTGGACGAAGTTTAGGCAGATGACGAAGTGGACAATGTTGACGAAGTTGATGAAGTGCACGAAGTGGATGGAGTTGACCAAGTGCACGAAGTGGATGAAGTGGACGAGGTAGAGGATGTGGAGGAACTGGACGAAGTGGAGGAAGTTGACGAAATGGAGGAAGTGGACGAAGTTGACAAAGTGGAAGAAGTGGAGGAAGTGAAGGAGGTGGAGGAAGTGGACGACGTTGACGAAGTTGAAGAAGTGGAGGAAGTGGAGTAAGTGGAGGAAGTGGAGGAGGTGGACGATGTTGACGAAGTTGAAGAAATGGAAGAAGTGGACGAAGTGGAAAAAGTTTACGATGTGGACGAAGTGGAGGAAATGGACGAAGTGGACGAAGTGAACGAAGTGGACGAAGTAGACGAAGTGGATGAAGTTGACGAAGTGGAGGAAGCGGAAGAAGTGGAAGAAGTGGAGGATGTGGAGGAAATGGACGAAGTAGACGATGTGGACGAAGTTGACGAACTGGAGGAAGTGGAGGAAGTGGACGACGTGAGGAAGTGGACGAAGTGGATGAAGTGGAGTAAGTGCAGGAAGTGGAGTAAGTGGAGGAAGTGGAGGAGGTGGACGTAGTGGTTGATGTTGACGAAGTGGACGAAGTTGACGCAGTTGATGAAATGGATGAAGTGGAGGAAGTGGACGAAGTGCACGAAGTTGACGAAGTTGATGAAGTGGACGAAGTTGACGAAGTGGTCGAAGTGGACTAAGTGGAGGAAGTGGAGGAAGTGGAGGAAGTGGAGGAAGTGGACGAAATGGAGGAAGTGGAGGAAATTGACGACGTTGACGAAGTGGACGAAGTTGACGAAGTTTACGAAGTGGACGAAGTTGACGAAGTTTACGAAGTGGACGAAGTTGACGAAGTTTATGAAGTGGACGAAGTTTACGAAGTGGACGAAGTTGACGAAGTGCAGGAAATGGACGAAGTAGACGAAGTGGAGGAAGTCGAGGAAGTCGAGGATGTGGAGGAAGTGGACGAAGTTGACGAAGTGGAGGAAGTGGAGGAAGCGAAGGAAGTGGAGGAAGTGAAAAAGTGGACGAAGTTGACAAACTAGACGAAGTGGATGAAGTGGACGAAATGGAGGAAGTGGAGGACGTGGATGAAGAGCAGGAAGTGGAGGAAGTTGACGAAGTGAACGAAGTTTAAGAAGTGGACGAAGTTGACAAAGATGACGATGTGGACAAAGTGGAGTAAGTGGAGGCGGTCGAGTAAGTGAAGGAAGTGGAGGAGGTGGACGAAGTGGACAAAGTTGACGAAGTGGACAAAGTAGACGAAGTGGAGGAAGTGGACGAAATCCAGGAAGTGGAGGAAGTGGACGAAGTTGACGAAGTTGAAGAAGAGGAGGAAGTGGAGGAAGTGGAGGAAGTGTACGAAGTGCGTTGACGACGTATAGGAAGTTGACGAAGTTGACAAAGTGGAGAAAGTGGACGAAGTGGAGGAAGTGGAGGAAACGGACGAAGTGGACGAAGTTGAGGAAGTAGACGAAGTGGAGGAAGTGAAGGAAGTGGAGGAAGTGGACGAAGTATACGAAGTTGAGGAAGTGGAAGAAGTGGACGAAGTGGAGTAAGTGGACGAAGTGTACGAAGTGGAGTAAGTGGACGAAGTGGACGAAGTACGCAAAGTGGAGGAAGTGGAGGAAGTTGAAGAAGTTGAAGAAGTGGAAGAAGTGGACGAAGTTGACGAAGTGGACGACGTTGGCGAAGTTGACGAAGTGGACGACGTTGGCGAAGTTGACGAAGTGGATGAAGTAGAGTAAGTGGAGGAAGTAGAGTAAGTGGAGGAAGTGGAGGAGGTGGACGAAGTTGACGAAGTGGACGAAGTGGACGAAGTGGATGAAGTGGACGAAGTTGATGAAGTGGAGGATGTGGAGCAAAGTGGAAGAAGTGGAGTATGTTGAAGAAGTGTAGGATGTGGAGGAAGTTGATGAAGTGGAGGAAGTGGACGAAGTTGACGAAGTGGCTGAAGTTGGCGTAGATGACGAAGTGGAAGAAGTGGACGAAGTGCAGGAAGTGGTGGAAGTTGAGAATTTCACAAAGTGGACGATGTGGACGAAGTGGAGTAGGTGGAAGAAGTGACGAATTTGTGGAAGTAGACGAAGTGGACGAAGCGGAGTAAGTGGACGAAGTGGACGAAGTTGAGTAACTAACCAAAGTGGAGGAAGTGGAGGAAATGGACGAAGTTGACGAAGGGGATGAAGTGGAGTAAGTGGAGGAAGTGGAGGAGGTGGACGAAGTGGACGTAGTTGACGAAGTGGACGAAGTGGACGAAGTGGACGAAGTGGAGCAACTTGGAAGAAGTGGAGTAAGTGGAGGAGGTGAGGAGGTGGACGAAGTGGTCGAAGTTGACGAAGTGGAGGAAGTGGAGGAAGTTGACGAAGTCGACGAAGTGGACGAAGTTGATGAAGTTGTCGAAGTGGACGAAGTGAGCGAAGTTGACAAAGTTGAAGAAATGAAGGAAATGGACGAAGTTGACGAAGTGGAGGAAGTGGACGCAGTGGAAGAACTGGAGGAGGTGGACAAAGTGGACGAAGTTGACGAAATAGACGAAGTGGAAGAAGTGGACGAAGATGACGAAGTTGACGAAGTGGACGAAGTGTAGGAAGTGGAGTAAGTGGACGAAGTCGAGTAACTGGAGGAAGTGGAGGAAGCGGAGGAGGTGGACGAAGTGGAGGAAGTGGAGGAAGTGGGCGAAATGGAGGAAGTAGAGGAAGTGGAGAAAGCAAAGGAAGTGGACGAAGTTGACGAAGTGGAGGAAGTGGAGGAAGTTAACGAGGTGGAGGAAGTGGAGGAAGTTAACGAGGTGGAGGAAGTTGACGAAGTGGACGAAGTTGACGAAATGGCCGAAGTGGAGGAAGTAGAGAAAGTGGACGAAACGGACGAAGTGGAAGAAGTGGACGAAATGGACGAAGTGGACGAAGTGGACGAAGTGGAGTAAGTGGAGGAAGTCGAGGAGGAGGACGAAGTGGACGAAGTTGACGAAGTTGAAGAAATGGAAAAAGTGGACAAAGTTTACGAAGTCGACGAAGTGGAGGAATTGGACGACATGGACGAAGTGGACGAAGTTGACGAAGTGGAGGAAGTGAAGGAAGTGGAAGAAGTGGAGACAGTGGAGGAAGTTGATGAAGTGGACGAAGTTTAAGAAGTGCACGAAGTTGACAAAGATGACGAAGTGGACGAAGTGGAGTAAGTGGAGGAGGTCGTGTAAGTGAAGGAAGTGGAGGAGGTGGACGAAGTGGACAAAGTAGACAAAGTGGAGGAACTGGACGAAATGCAGGAAGTTGAGGAAGTTGACGAAGTGGACGAAGTTGACGGAGTTGAAGAGAGGAGGAAGTGGAGGAAGTGTACGAAGTGGACAAAGTTGACGAAGTGGACGAAGTTGACGAACTTAATGAAGTGATGAAGTGGAGGAAGTGGAGGAAGTGGAGGAAGTGGAGAAAGTGGAGGAAGTGGAGGAAGTGGAGGAAGTGGACGAAGTTGACGAAGTAGACGAAGTGGACGAAGTGCAGGAAGTAGAGGAAGTGGATGAAGTTGAGGAAGTGGACGAAGTGGAGTAAGTGGACGAAGTTGACGAAGTTGAGGAAGTAGACAAAGTAGAGGAAGTGGAGGAAGTTGAAGAAGTTAAGAAGTGGACGAAGTTGACGAAGTGGACGAAGTTGACGAAGTGGATGAAGTGGAATAGGTGGAGGAAGTAGAGTAAGTGGAGGAAGCGGAGGAGGTGGACGAAGTGGACGAAGTTGACGAAGTGGATGAAGTGGATGAAGTGGACGAAGTGTAGGATATGGGGCAAAGTGGAAGAAGTGGAGTATGTGGACGAAGTGTAGGATGTGGAGCATGTTGATGAAGTGGAGGAAGTGGAGGAAGTTGACGAAGTGGATGAAGTTGGCGTAGATGACAAACTGGACGAAGTGGAGGAAGTGGTGGAAGTTGAGAAGTTGACAAAGTGGACGATGTGGACGAAGTGGAGTAAGTCGAAGAGGTGGACGAAGTTGAGCAAGTAGACGAAGTGGACGAAGTGGAGTAAGTGGACGAAGTGGACGAAGTTGACTAACTAGCCAAAGTGGAGGAAGTGGACGAAGTTCACGAAGTGGATGAAGTGGAGTAAGTGGAGGAAGTGGAGTAAGTGGAGGAAGTGGACGAAGTGGACGAAGTTGACGAAGTGGACGACGTGGACGAAGTTGACGAAGTTGAACAAGAGGAGGAAGTGGAGGAAGTGGAAGAAGTGGACGAAGTGGACGAAGTTGACGAGCTTGACGAAGTGGACGAAGTGGATGAAGTGGACGAATTGGACGAAGTGGAGGAAGTGGAGGAAGTGGAGGAAGTGGAGGAAGTGGAGGAAGTGAAGGAAGTGGACGAAGTTGAGGAAGTAGACGAAGTGGACGAAGTGGAGGAAGTGTATGAAGTGGACGAAGTTGAGGAAGTGGACGAAGTGGACGAAGTGGACGAAGTGGAGTAAGTGGACGAAGTGGACAAAGTTGAGGAAATAGACAAAGTGGAGGAAGTTGAAGAAGTTGAAGAAGTGGAAGAAGTGGACGAAGTGGACGAAGTTGACGAAGTTGATGAAGTGGAGGAAGTGGAGGAAGTAGAGTAAGTGGAGGAAGTAGAGTAAGTGGAGGAGGTGGAGGAGGTAGACGAAGTTGGCGAAGTGGACGAAGTGGATGAAGTGGACGAAGTGGACGAAGTGGAGGATGTGGAGCAAAGTGGAAGAAGTGGAGTATGTGGAAGATGTGTAGGAGGTGGAGGAAGTTGATGAAGTGGAGGACGTGGACGAAGTTGACGAAGTGGACAAAGTTGGCGTAGATGACGAAGTGGACGAAGTGGACGACGTGCATGAAGTGGAGGAAGTGGAGGAAGTCTGGAAGGTGAGAAGTTGACAAAGTGGACGATGAGGACGAAGTGGAGTAAGTGGAAGAACTGGACGAAGTTGAGGAAGTAGACGAAGTGGACGAAGTGGAGTAAGTGGACGAAGTGAACGAAATGGACGAAGTGGACGAAGTCGACGAAGTTGACGAAGTGGGGGAAGTGGAGCAAAGTGGAAGAAGTGGAGTAAGTGGAGGAAGTGGGGGAGGTGGACGAAGTAGTCGAAGTTGACGAAGTGGACGAAGAGGAGGAAGTTGACGAAGTGGACGAAGTGGACGAAGTTGATGAAGTTGACGAAGTGGACGAAGTGGACGAAGTGGACGAAGTGGACGAAGTGGACGAACTCGAGGAAGTCGGGGAAGTGGAGGAAGTGGACGAAGTGAGGGAAGTTGACGAAGTTGAAGAAATGGAGGAAATGGACGAAATTGACGAAGTGGAGGAAGTGGACGCAGTGGAAGAAGTGGAGGAGGTGGACGCAGTGGAAGAAGTGGAGGAGGTGGACGAAGTGGACAAAGTGGACGAAGTTGACGAAGTGGACGAAGTGGAAGAAGTGGACGAAGATGACGAAGTGGACGAAGTGGACGAAGTTGACGAAGTGGACGAAGTTGACGAAGTGGACGAAGGTTACGAAGTGGACGAAGTGTAGGAAGTCGAGTAAGTGGACGAAGTCGAGTAACTGGAGGAAGTGGAGGAGGTGGACGAAGTGGACGAAGTGGTCGAAGTGGACGAAATGGAGGAAGTAGAGGAAGAGGTGGAAGCAGAGGAAGTGGACGAAGTTGACGAAGTTCGACGAAGTGCAGGAAGTGGAGGAAGTGAAGGAAGTGGAGGAAGTTAACGAGGTGGAGGAAGTTGACGAAGTGGCCGAAGTGAAGGAAGTGGAGAAAGTGGACGAAATGGACGAAGTGGAGGAAGTGGACGAAGTGGAGGAAGTGGAGGAGGAAGACGAAGTGGACGAAGTGGACGAAGATGACGAAGTGGACGAAATGGACGAAGTTGACGAAGTTGAAGAAAAGGAAAACGTGGACAAAGTTTACAAAGTCGACGAAGTGGAGGAATTTGACGACATGGACGAAGTGGACGAAGCTGACGAAGTGGAGGAAGTGAAGGAAGTGGAAGAAGTGGAGGCAATGGAGGCACTGGATGAAGTTGATGAAGTTGATGAAGTTTAAGAAGTTGACGAAGTTGACAAAGATGACGAAGTGGACGAAGTGGACGAAGTGGACGAAGTGGACGAAGTGGAGTAAGTGGACGAGGTCGAGTAAGTGTAGGAAGTGGCTGAGGTGGACGAAGTGGACAAAGTTGACGAAGTGGACAAAGTAGACGAAGTGGAGGAAGTGGACGAAATGCAGGAAGTGGAGGAAGTTGACGAAGTGGACGAAGTTGACGAAGTTGAAGAGGAGGAGGAAGTGGAGGAAGCGTACGAAGTGGACGAAGTTGACGAAGTTGACGAACTTGACGAAGTGGAAGAAGTGGAGGAAGTGGAGGAAGTGGAGGAAGTGGACGAAGTTGAGGAAGTCGACGAAGTGGAGAAAGTAGACAAAGTAAAGGAAGTGGAGCAAGTTGAAGAAGTTAAGAAGTGGACGAAGTTGACGAAGTGGATGAAGTGGAGTAAGTGGAGCAAGTAGAGTAAGTGGAGGAACTGGAGGAGGTGGACGAAGTTGACGAAGTGGACGAAGTGGACGAAGTTGACGAAGTGGAGGAAGTGGAGCAACGTGGAAGAAGTGGAGTAAGTGGAGGAAGTGGGGGAGGTGGAGGAAGTGGTTGAAGTGGACGAAGTGGAGGAAGTTGATGAAGTGGACGAAGTGGACGAAGTTGACGAAGTGGAGGAAGTGGAGGAAGTGGAGGAAGTGGAGGAAGTGGACGAAATGGAGGAAGTGGACGAAGTGGACGAAGTGAGCGAAGTTGACGAAGTTGAAGAAATGGAGGAAATGGACGAAATTGACGAAGTAGAGGAAGTGGACGAAGTGGACGAAGTTGACGAAGTGGACGAAGTTGACGAAGTGGACGAAGTGGAAGAAGTGGACGAAAATGATGAAGTGGACGAAGTTGACGAAGTGGACGAAGTGTAGGAAGTCGAGTAAGTGGACGAAGTCGAGTAAGTGGAGGAAGTGGAGGAGGTGGACGAAGTGGACGAAGTGGTCGAAGTGGACGAAGTGGATGAAGTGGACGAAATGGAGGAAGTGGAGGAAGTGGAGGAAGCAGAGGAAGTGGACGAAGTTGAGGAAGTGGAGGAAGTGGAGGAAGTGAAGGAAGTGGAGGAAGTTAACGAGGTGGAGGAAGTGGACGAAGTGGACGAAGTTGACGAAGTGGCCGCAGTGGAGGAAGTGGAAAAGTGGTGGAAATGGACGAAGTGGAGGAAGTGGACGAAGTGCACGAAGTGTAGGAAGTAGAAGAAGTGGAGTAAGTGGAGGAAGTGGAGGAGGAGCACGAAGTTGACGAAATTGACGAAGTTGAAGAAATGGAAAAAGTGGACGAAGTGGACAAAGAGTTTACGAAGTCGACGAAGTGGAGGAATTGGACGACATGGACAAAGTGGACGAAGTTGACGAAGTGGAGGAAGTGAAGGAAGTGGAAGAAGTGGACAAAGTTGACGTAGTGGACGAAGTGGAGGGGGTGGAGGAAGTGGACGAAGTTGACGAAATGGACGAAGTGGACGAAGTGGATGAAGTGGAGGAAGCTGTTGAAGTTGAGAAGTTGAAGAAGTGGAAGAAGTTGACGAAGTAGACGATGTCCACGAAGTGGAGTAAGTGGACGAAGTGGACGAAGTTGAGGAAGCAGACGAAGTGGAGGAAGTGGAGGAAGTGGAGGAACTGCAGACGTTGTCGAAGTGGAAGAAGTTGACTAAGTGGACGATGTGGACGAAGTTGAGTAAGTGGACGAAGTTGAGAAAGTAGACGAAGTGGACGAAGTGGAGGAAGTTGAAGGAGTTGAAGAAGTCAACGAAGTGGTCGAAGTTGACGAAGTGGATGAAGTGGAGTAAGTGGAGGAAGTGGAGTAAGTGGAGGAAGTGGAGGAGGTGGACGAAGTGGACGGAAGTAGACGAAGAGGACGAAGTGGTTGAAGTGAATGAAGTGGACGAGGTGGACGAAGTGGGGGAGGTGGACGAAGTGGACGAAGCTAACTAAGTGGACGAAGTGGAGGAAGTGGAGGAAGTTGATGAAGTGGACGAAGTTGACAATGTGGACGAAGTTGACAAAGTGGACAAAGTTGACGAAATGGACGAAGTGGAGGAAGTGCACGAAATGGAGAAACTGGAGGAAATGGACTAAGTTGACGAAGTGGACGAAGTGGAAGAAGTGGAGTAAGTGGAGGAAGTGGAGTAAGTGGAGGAAGTGGAGGAGGAGGACGAAGTGGACGAAGTGGACGAAGTGGAGGTAGTGGAGAAGTTGACGAAGTGGACGATGTGGACGAAGTCTAGTAATTGGATGAAGTGGAGGAAGTAGACAAAGTGGAGGAAGTAGAGGAAGTTGAAGAAGTTCAAGAAGTGGATGAACTGGAGTAAGTCGACGAAGTGGAGTAAGTGGAGGAAGTGGAGGAGGTGGACGAAGTGGACGATGCTCACGAAGTGGAGGAAGTGGAGGAAGTGGAGGACGTGGAGGAAGTTGACGAAGTTGACGAGGTGGACGAAGTTGACGAAGTTGACGAAGTTGACGAAGTGGAGGAAGTGGACGAAATGCAGGAAGTGGAGGAAGTGTAGGATGTGGACGAAGTTGATGAAGTGGAAGAAGTGGAGGAAGTGGACGAAGTTGAAGAAGTGCACGAAGTTGGCGTAGATGACGAAGTGGACGAAGTGGAGTAAGTGGAGGAAATGGAGGAGGTGGACGAAGTTGACGAGGTGGACGAAGTGGACGAAATGGAGCAAGTGGAGGAAGTGGAGGACGTGGAGGAAGTGGAGGAATTGGACGAAGTGGAGGAAGAGGACGAGGTTGACGAAGTTGAAGAAGTCGAAGAAGTGGACGAAGTGGTCGAAGTGGAGGAAGACGAGGAAGTGGAGGAAGTGGATGAAGTGGAGGAAGTGGACGAAGTTGACGAAGTGGACGAAGTTGACGAAGTTGACGAAGTGGAGGAAGTGGAGGAAGTGGAGGAAGTGGAGGAAGTAGACGAAGTCGACGAAGTTCATGAAGTTGAAGAAGTGGAGGAAGTGGACGAAGTGGACGAAGTGGACGAAGTGGGCGAAGTTGACGAAGTGGAGGAAGTGGAGGAAGTGGAGGAGGTGGATGAGGTGGACGAAGTTGAAGAAGTGGAAGAAGTGGACGGAGGGGACAAAGTTTACGAAGTGGACGAAGTGGAGGAATTCGACGAAGTGGACGAAGTTTACGAAAAGGACGAAGTGGAGGAAGTGGTAGAAGTGGAAGAAGTGGACGAAGTGGACGAAGTTGACTAAGTTGACGAAGTGGACGAAGTGGACGAAGTGGACGAAGTTGACCTAGTGGACGAATTTGACGAAGTGGACGAAGGTTACGAAGTGGACGAAGTGTACGAAGTCGAGTAAGTGGACGAAGTCGAGTAAGTGGAGGAGGTCGACGAAGTGGACGAAGTGGTCGAAATGGACGAAGTGGACGAAATGGAGGAAGTGGAGGAAGAGGTGGAAGCAGAGGAAGTGGACGAAGTTGACGAAGTTCGACGAAGTGTAGGAAGTTGAGGAAGTGAAGGAAGTGGAGGAAGTTAACGAGGTGGAGGAAGTTGACGAAGTGGCCGAAGTGAAGGAAGTGGAGAAAGTGGACGAAATGGACGAAGTGGAGGAAGTGGACGAAGTGGAGGAAGTGGAGGAGGAAGACGAAGTGGACGAAGTGGACGAAGTTGACGAAGTGGACGAAATGGACGAAGTTGACGAAGTTGAAGAAAAGGAAAACGTGGACAAAGTTTACAAAGTCGACGAAGTGGAGGAATTGGACGACATGGACGAAGTGGACGAAGTTGACGAAGTGGAGGAAGTGATGGAAGTGGAAGAAGTGGAGGCAATGGAGGCAGTGGAGGAAGTTGATGAAGTCGATGAAGTTTAAGAAGTTGACGAAGTTGACAAAGATGACGAAGTGGACGAAGTGGACGAAGTGGAGTAAGTGGACGAGGTCGAGTAAGTGAAGGAAGTGGCTGAGGTGGACGAAGTGGACAAAGTTGACGAAGTGGACAAAGTAGACGAAGTGGAGGAAGTGGACGAAATGCAGGAAGTGGAGGAAGTTGACGAAGTTGAAGAGGAGGAGGAAGTGGAGGAAGCGTACGAAGTGGACGAAGTTGACGAAGTTGACGAACTTGACGAAGTGGACGAAGTGGACGAAGTGGATGAAGTGGAGGAAGTGGAGGAAGTGGAGGAAGTGGACGAAGTTGAGGAAGTGGACGAAGTGAAGAAAGTAGACAAAGTAGAGTAAGTGGAGCAAGTTGAAGAAGTTAAGAAGTGGACGAAGTTGACGAAGTGGATGAAGTGGAGTAAGTTGAGCAAGTAGAGTAAGTGGAGGAACTGGAGGGGGTGGACAAAGTGGACGAAGTTGACGAAGTGGAGGAAGTGGACGAAGTGGACGAAGTTGACGAAGTGGAGGAAGTGGAGCAACGTGGAAGAAGTGGAGTAAGTGGAGGAAGTGGGGGAGGTGGAGGAAGTGGTTGAAGTGGACGAAATGGAGGAAGTTGATGAAGTGGACGAAGTGGAGGAAGTGGAGGAACTGGAGGAAGTGGACGAAATGGAGGAAGTGAACGAAGTGGACAAAGTGGACGAAGTGAGCGAAGTTGACGAAGTTGAAGAAATGGAGGAAATGGACGAAATTGATGAGGTAGAGGAAGTGGACGCAGTGGAAGAAGTGGAGGAGGTGGACGAAGTGGACGAAGTTGACGAAGTTGACGAAGTGGACGAAGTTGACGAAGTGGACGAAGTGGAAGAAGTGGACGAAGATGATGAAGTGGACGAAGTTGACGAAGTGGACGAAGTGGAAGAAGTGGAAGAAGTGGATGAAGTTGACGAAGTGGTCGAAGTGGAGGAAGTGGAGGAAGTGGAGGAAGTGGAGGAAGTGGACGAAGTGGACGAAGTGGACGAAGTTGACGAAGTTGACGAAGTTGACGAAGTTGACGAAGTGGAGGAAGTGGAGGAAGTGGAGGAAGTGGACGAAGTTCACGAAATTGAAGAAGTGGAGGAAGTGGACGAAGTGCACGAAGTGGACGAAGTGGGCGAAGTTGACGAAGTGGAGGAAGTGGAGGAAGTGGAGGAGGTGGATCAGGTGGACGAAGTTGAAGAAGTGGAAGAAGTGGACGAAGGGGACAAAGTTTACGAAGTGGACGAAGTGGAGGAATTCGACGAAGTGGACGAAGTTTACGAAAAGGAGGAAGTGGAGGAAGTGGTAGAAGTGGAAGAAGTGGACGAAGTGGACGAAGTTTACGAAAAGGACGAAGTGGAGGAAGTGGAAGAAGTGGACGAAGTGGACGAAGTTGACGTAGTGGACGAAGTGGAGGAAGAGGAGGAAGTGGACGAAGTGGAGAAGTGGAGGAAGTGGAGGAAGTGGACGACGTGGACGAAGTGGACGAAGTTGACGAAATGCAGGAAATGGAGGAAGTTGAGGAAGTGGACGAAGTTGAAAAAGTGGACGAAGTTTACGAAAAGGACGAAGTGGAGGAAGTGGAAGAAGTGGAAGAAGTGGATGAAGTTGACGAAGTGGACGAAGTGGACGAAGTGGACGAAGTGGACGAAGTGGACGAAGTGGACGAAGTGGACGAAGTGGAGGAAGTGGACGAAGTGGACGAAGTGGACGAAGTGAAAAAGTGGAGGAAGTGGACGAAGTCGAGGAAGTGGACGAAGTTGACGAAGTGGAGGAAGTGTAGGAAGTGGACGAAGTTGACGAAGTGGACGAAGTGGATGAAGTGGACTAAATGGAGGAAGTGGACGAAGTGGACGAATAGGAGGAAGTGGACGAAGTGGTCGAAGTTGAGGAATTGGGCGAAGTGGACAAAGTTTACGAAGTGGACAAAGTGGCGGAATTGGACGAAGTGGACGAAGTTGACGAAGTGGAGGAAGTGGAGGAAGTAGAAGAAGTGGAAGAAGTGCACGAAGTGGACGAAGTTTACGAAATGCAGGAAATGGAGGAAGGGGAGGAAGTGGCCGAAGTGGACGAAGTTGAAGGAGTTGAAGAAGTTGACGAAGTTGACGAAGTGGAGGAAGTGGAGTAAGTGGAGGAAGTGGAGGAAGTGGAGGAAGTGGAGGAAGTGGAGGAAGTAGACGAAGTGGAGGAAGTGCACGAAGTGGACGAAGTGGACGAAGTTTACGAAATGCAGGAAATGGAGGAAGGGGAGGAAATGGACGAAGTGGACGAAGTTGAAGAAGTTGAAGAAGTTGACGAAGTGGAGGAAGTGGAGTAAGTGGACGAAGTGGAGGAAGTGGAGGAAGTGGAGGAAGTAGACGAAGTGGAAGAAGTTGACGAAGGGGACGAAGTGGACGAAATTGACGAAATGCAAGAAATGTAGGAAGTGGAGGAAGTGGACAAAGTGGAGGAAGTGGACGAAGTTGAAGAAGTGGAGGAAGTGGAGGAAGTGGACGAAGTTGACGAAGTGGAGGAAGTGGAGGAAGTGGAAGAAGTGCAGGAAGTGGAGGAAGTGGACGAAGTTGACGAATTGGAGGAGGTGGACGAAGCGGACGAAGTTGATGAAGTGGACGAAGTTGACGAAATGCAGGAAATGCAGGAAGTGGAGGAAGTGGATGAAGTGGACGAAGTGGACGAAGTTGAAGAAGTGGAGGAAGTGGAAGAAGTGGAGGAAGTGGGCGAAGTTGACGAAGTGGAGGAAGTGGAGTAAGTGGACTAAGTGGAGGAAGTGGACGAAGTGGACGAAGTTGACGAAGTGGAGGAAGTGGACCAAGTGGACGAAGTTGACGAAATGGAGGAAGTAGAGTAAGTGCACCAAGTGGACAAAGTGGAGGAAGTGGAGGAAGTGGAGGAAGTGGACGAAGTGAACGAAGTAGAGGAAGTGAGGAAGTGCATGGAGAAGAGGAAGTGGAGGAAGTGGACGAAGTCGACGAAGTTCACGAAGTTGAAGAAGTGGAGAAAGTGGAGAAAGTGGACGAAGTGGAGGAAGTGGACGACGTTGACGAAGTGGAGGAAGTGGAGGAAGTGGAGGAGGTGGATGAACTGGACGAAGTTGAAGAAGTGGACAAAGTTTACGAAGTGGACGAAGTGAAGGAATTCGACGAAGTGGACGAAGTTTACGAAAAGGACGAAGTGGAGGAAGTGGAAGAAGTGGAGGAAGTGGACGAAGATGATGAAGTGGACGAAGTGGACGAAGTTGACGAAGTGGAGGAAGTGGAGGAAGTGGAAGAAGTGGAGGAAGTGGACGAAGTTGACCAAGTGGACGAAGTTGACGAAATGCAGGAAATGGAGGAAGAGAGGAAGTGGAGTAAGTGGAGTAAGTGGAGTAAGTGGAGTAAGTGCACCAAGTGGACGAAGTGGACGAAGTTGACGAAGTGGAGGAAGTGGAGGAAGTGGAGGAACTGGAGGAAGTGGACGAAATGGAGGAAGTGAACGAAGTGGACAAAGTGGACGAAGTGAGCGAAGTTGACGAAGTGGAGGAAGTGGAGGAAGTGGAGGAGGTGGATCAGGTGGACGAAGTTGAAGAAGTGGAAGAAGTGGACGAAGGGGACAAAGTTTACGAAGTGGACGAAGTGGAGGAATTCGACGAAGTGGACGAAGTTTACGAAAAGGAGGAAGTGGAGGAAGTGGTAGAAGTGGAAGAAGTGGACGAAGTGGACGAAGTTTACGAAAAGGACGAAGTGGAGGAAGTGGAAGAAGTGGACGAAGTGGACGAAGTTGACGTAGTGGACGAAGTGGAGGAAGAGGAGGAAGTGGACGAAGTGGAGAAGTGGAGGAAGTGGAGGAAGTGGACGACGTGGACGAAGTGGACGAAGTTGACGAAATGCAGGAAATGGAGGAAGTTGAGGAAGTGGACGAAGTTGAAAAAGTGGACGAAGTTTACGAAAAGGACGAAGTGGAGGAAGTGGAAGAAGTGGAAGAAGTGGATGAAGTTGACGAAGTGGACGAAGTGGACGAAGTGGACGAAGTGGACGAAGTGGACGAAGTGGAGGAAGTGGAGGAAGTGGACGAAGTGGACGAAGTGAAAAAGTGGAGGAAGTGGACGAAGTCGAGGAAGTGGACGAAGTTGACGAAGTGGAGGAAGTGTAGGAAGTGGACGAAGTTGACGAAGTGGACGAAGTGGATGAAGTGGACTAAATGGAGGAAGTGGACGAAGTGGACGAATAGGAGGAAGTGGACGAAGTGGTCGAAGTTGAGGAATTGGGCGAAGTGGACAAAGTTTACGAAGTGGACAAAGTGGCGGAATTGGACGAAGTGGACGAAGTTGACGAAGTGGAGGAAGTGGAGGAAGTAGAAGAAGTGGAAGAAGTGCACGAAGTGGACGAAGTTTACGAAATGCAGGAAATGGAGGAAGGGGAGGAAGTGGCCGAAGTTGAAGGAGTTGAAGAAGTTGACGAAGTTGACGAAGTGGAGGAAGTGGAGTAAGTGGAGGAAGTGGAGGAAGTGGAGGAAGTAGACGAAGTGGAGGAAGTGCACGAAGTGGACGAAGTGGACGAAGTTTACGAAATGCAGGAAATGGAGGAAGGGGAGGAAATGGACGAAGTGGACGAAGTTGAAGAAGTTGAAGAAGTTGACGAAGTGGAGGAAGTGGAGTAAGTGGACGAAGTGGAGGAAGTGGAGGAAGTGGAGGAAGTAGACGAAGTGGAAGAAGTTGACGAAGGGGACGAAGTGGACGAAATTGACGAAATGCAAGAAATGTAGGAAGTGGAGGAAGTGGACAAAGTGGAGGAAGTGGACGAAGTTGAAGAAGTGGAGGAAGTGGAGGAAGTGGACGAAGTTGACGAAGTGGAGGAAGTGGAGGAAGTGGAAGAAGTGCAGGAAGTGGAGGAAGTGGACGAAGTTGACGAATTGGAGGAGGTGGACGAAGCGGACGAAGTTGATGAAGTGGACGAAGTTGACAAAATGCAGGAAATGCAGGAAGTGGAGGAAGTGGATGAAGTGGACGAAGTGGAGGAAGTGGACGAAGTGAACGAAGTAGAGGAAGTGAGGAAGTGCATGGAGAAGAGGAAGTGGAGGAAGTGGACGAAGTCGACGAAGTTCACGAAGTTGAAGAAGTGGAGAAAGTGAAGAAAGTGGACGAAGTGGAGGAAGTGGACGACGTTGACGAAGTGGAGGAAGTGGAGGAAGTGGAGGAGGTGGATGAAGTGGACGAAGTTGAAGAAGTGGACAAAGTTTACGAAGTGGACGAAGTGAAGGAATTCGACGATGTGGACGAAGTTTACGAAAAGGACGAAGTGGAGGAAGTGGAAGAAGTGGAGGAAGTGGACGAAGATGATGAAGTGGACGAAGTGGACGAAGTTGACGAAGTGGAGGAAGTGGAGGAAGTGGAAGAAGTGGAGGAAGTGGACGAAGTTGACCAAGTGGACGAAGTTGACGAAATGCAGGAAATGGAGGAAGAGAGGAAGTGGAGTAAGTGGAGTAAGTGCACCAAGTGGACGAAGTGGACGAAGTTGACGAAGTGGAGGAAGTGGAGGAAGTGGAGGAGGTGGATGAAGTGGACGATGTTGAAGAAGTGGAAGAAGTGGACGAAGTGGACAAAGTTTACGAAGTGGATGAAGTGGAGGAATTCGACGAAGTGGACGAAGTGGAAGAAGTGGACGAAGTGGAGGAAGTGGAGGAAGTGGATGAAGTGGAGGAAGTGGACGAAGTTGACGAAGTGGGGGGGGGTGGACGAAGCGGACAAAGTTGACGAAGTGGACGAAGTGGATGAAGTTGACGAAATGCAGGAAATGTAGGAAGTGGTGGAAGTGGACGAAGTTGAAGAAGTGGAGGAAGAGGAGGAAGTGGGCGAAGTTGACGAAGTGGAGGAAGTGGAGTAAGTGGACGAAGTGGACGAAGTTGACGAAGTGGAGGAAGTGGAGTAAGTGCACCAAGTGGACGAAGTGGAGGAAGTGGAGTAAGTGCACCAAGTGGACGAAGTCGAGGAAGTGGAGGAAGTGGAGGAAGTGAAGGAAGTAGAGGAAGTGAGGAAGTGCATGGAGAAGAGGAAGTGGAGGAAGTTGACGAAGTGGACAAAGTTTAAGAAGTGGACGAAGTGGAGGTAGTTGAGGAAGTCGAGTAAGTGGAGGAAGTGGAGTAAGTGGAGGAAATGGACGAAGTGGAGGAAATGGACGAAGTTGACGAAGTGGACGAAATGGACGAAGTGGACGAAGTGGACAAAGTGGACGAAGTGGACGAAGTGAAAGAAGTGGAGGAACTAGAGGAACTGGAGGAACTGGAGGAAGTGGACAACGTGGACGAAGTGGACGAAGTTTACGAAATGCAGGAAATGGAGGAAGTGGATAAAGTTGAAGGAAGTAGAGGGTGTGGACAAAGTGGAGGAAGTGGACTACCTTGACGAAGTGGACTACCTTGACGAAGTAGACGGAGTGGAGGAAGTGGACGAAGTTGAAGAAGGGGAGGAGGTGGACGAAGCAGACGAAGTTGACGAAGTGGACGAAGTGAACGAAGTTGACGAATTGCAAGAAATGTAGGTAGTGGAGGAAGTGGACGAACTTGAAGAAGTGGAGGAAGTGGAGGAAGTGGACGAAGTTGATGAAGTGGAGGAAGTGGACTAAGAAGACGAAGTGGACGAAGTGGACGAAGTGGACGAAGTGGACGAAGTGGACGAAGTGGACGAAGTGGAGAAAGTGGACGAAGTTGACGAAGTGGAGGAAGTGGAGTAAGTGGACCAAGTGGAGGAAGTGGAGGAAGTGGAGTAAGTGGACCAAGTGCAGGAAGTGGACGAAGTGGACGAAGTGGAGGAAGTGGACGAAGTTGACGAAGTGGAGAAAGTGGAGGAAGTGGAGGAAGTGAGGAAGTGGACGGAGAGGAGGAAGTGGACGAAGTTGATGAAGTGGAGGAAGTTGACGAAGTGGACAAAGTTTAAGAAGTGGACGAAGTTGACAAAGATGATGAAGTGGACGAAGTGGAGGAAGTCAAGTAAGTGGAGGAAGTGGAGTAAGTGGAGAAAATGGACGAAGTGGAGGAAATGGACGAAGTTGACGAAGTGGACGAAGTCGACAAAGTGGAGGAAGTGGAGGAAGTGGAGGAAGTGAAAGAAGTGGAGGAAGTGGAGGAAGATGAGGAAGTGGACGTAGTTGACGAAATGTAGGAAACAGAGGAAGTGGACGAAGTGGACGAAGTTGAAGAAATGGAGGAGGTGGACGAAGCGGACGAAATGACGAAGTGGATGAATTGGACGAAGTGGAGAAAGTGGAGGAAATGGAGGAAGTGGACGAAGTTGACGAAGTGGAGGAAGTGGAGGAAGTGGAGGAAGTGAGGAAGTGGACGGAGAGGAGGAAGTGGACGAAGTTGACGAAGATGATGAAGTGGATGAAGTGGAGGAAGTGGAGGAAGTGGAGTAAGTGGACCAAGTGCAGGAAATGGACGAAGTGGAGGAAGTGGAGGAAGTGGACGAAGTGGACGAAGTGGACGAAGTTGACGAAGTGGAGGAAGTGGAGGAAGTGGAGGAATTGAGGAAGTGGACGGAGAGGAGGAAGTGGACGAAGTTGACGAAGTGGAGGAAGTTGACGAAGTGGACAAAGTTTAAGAAGTGGACAAAGGTGACCAAGATGATGAAGTGGACGAAGTGGAGGAAACGGACGAAGTGGAGGAAATGCAGGAAGTTGACGAAGTGGACGAAGTTGATGAAGTGGACGAATTCGACAAAGTGGACGAAGTGGACGAAGTGGAGGAAGTGAAAGAAGCGGAGGAAAAGGAGGAAGTGGACGAAGTTGACGAAATGCAGGAAACGGAGGAAGTGGAGGAAGTGGACGAAGTTGAAGAAGTGGAGGAGGTGGACGAAGTTGACGAAGTGGAAGAAGTGGAGAAAGTGGAGGAAATGGAGGAAGTGGACGAAGTGGACGAAGTTGACGAAGTGGAGGAAGTGGACTAAGTGGAGCAAGTGGACGAAGTGGACGAGGTTGAGGAAGTGGAGGAAGTGGAGTAAGTGAAAGAAGTGGAGCAACTGGAGGAAGTGGAGGAAGTGGACGAAGTTGACGAAGTGGGGCGAAGTGAACGAGGTTGACGAAATGCAGGAAATGGAGGAAGTGGAGGAAGTGGACGAAGTGGAGGAAGTTGAAGAAGTGGAGGAGGTGGACGAAGTGGACGAAGTTGACGAAGTTGACGAAGTGGACGAAGTGGACGAAGTGGAGGAAATGGAGGAAGCAGAGGAAGTGCAGGAAGTTGAGGAAGTGGAGGAAGTGGAGGAAGTGGACGCCGTTGACGAAGTGGACAAAGCGGACGAAGTGGAGGAAGTGGACGAAGTTGACGAAGTGGACGAAGTGGACGAAGTGGACGAAGTTGACGAAGTTGACGAAGTTGAAGAAGTCGAAGAAGTGGACGAAGTGGAGGAAGTGGACGAAATGGAGGAAATGGACGAAGTTGGCGAAGTGGACGCAGTGGAGGAGGATTACGAAGTGGACGAAGTGGAGGAAGTGGACGAAGATGACGAAGTTGAAGAAGTGGAAGAAGTGGACGAAGTTGACGAAGTGGAGGAAGTGGAGGAAGTGGAGGAAGTGGAGTAAGGGAGGATGTGGACGAAGTTGACGAAGTGGACGAAGTGGTTGAAGTGGACTAAATGGAGGAAGTGGACGAAGTGGACGAGGTTGAGGAATTGGACGAAGTAGACAAAGTTTACGAAGTGGACAAAGTGGCGTAATTGGACGAAGTGGACGAAGTTGACGAAGTGGAGGAAGTGGAAGAAGTGGAGCAAGTGGAGGAAGTGGACAAAGTTGACCAAGTGGACGAAGTTGACGAAATGCAGGAAATGGAGGAAGCGGAGGAAGTGGACGAAGTGGACGAAGTTGAAGAAATGGAGGAAGTGGACGAAGTGGACGAAGTGGACGAAGTTGATGAAGTGGAGGAAGTGGATTAAGTCGACGAAGTGGACGAAGTGGACGAAGTGGACGAAGTGGACGAAGTGAAAGAAGTGGAGGAAGTGGACGAAGTAGACAAAGTGGAGGAAGTGAAAGAAGTGGAGGAAGTGGAGGAAGTGGACGAAGTGGACGAAGTGGACGAAGTGGACGAAGTTGACGAAGTGGACGAAGTGGAAGAAGTTGACGAAATGCAGGAAATGGAGGAAGTGGAGGAAGTGGAGGAAGTGGAGGAAGTGGACGAAGTTGAAGAAGTGGAGGATGTGGACGAAGCGGACGAAGTGGACGAAGTTGACGAAATGCAGGAAATGTAGGAAGTGGAGGAAGTGGACGAAGTTGAACAAGTGGACGAAGTGGACGAAGTGTAGGAAGTGGACGAAGTTGACGAAGTGGAGGAAGTGGAGTAAGTGGACGTAGTGGACGATGTGGACGAAGTTGACGAAGTGGAGGAAGTGGAGTAAGTGGACGAAGTGGACGAAGTGGAGTAAGTGGATCAAGTGGAGGAAGTGGACGAAGTGGACGAAGTGGAGGAAGTGGACAAAGTTGACGAAGTGGAGGAAGTGGAGGAAGTGAGGAAGTGGACGGAGAGGAGGAAGTGGAGGAAGTTGACGAAGTGGACAAAGTTTAGGAAGTGGACAAAGATGATAAAGTGGACTAAGTGGAGGAAGTCGAGTAAGTGGAGGAAGTGGAGTAAGTGGAGGAAATGGACGAAGTGGAGGAAATGGACGAAGTTGACGAAGTGGACGAAGTTGACGAATTGGAAGAAGTGGACGAACTTGACGAGGTGGACGAGGTGGAGGAAGTGAAAGAGGTGGAGGAACAGGAGGAAGTCGACGAAGTTGACGAAATGCAGGAAATTGAGGAAGAGAAGGAAGTGGACGAAGTGGAGGAAGTGGACGAAGTTGAAGAAGTGAAGGAGGTGGACGAACTGGACGAAGTTGACGAAGTGGAGGAAGTTGACGAAGTGGAAGAAGTGGACGAAGTTGACCAAGTGGACGAAGTTGACGAAATGCAGGAAATGGAGGAAGGGGAGGAAGTGGACGAAGTGGACGAAGTTGAAGAAGTGGACGAAGTTGACGAAGTGGACGAAGTTGACGAAGTGGAGAAAGTGAAGTAAGTGGACGAAGTGGAGGAACTTGACGAAGGGGACAAGGTGGACGAAGTTGACGAAATGCAGGTAATGTAGGAAGTGGAGGAAGTGGAGGAAGTGGAGGAAGTGGAAGAAGTGGAGGAAGTGGAGTAAGTGGACGAAGTGGACGAAGTCGACGAAGTGGAGGAAGTGAAAGAAGTGGAGGAAGTGGACGAAGTTGAGGAAGTGAAAGAAGTGGAGGAAGTGCACGAAGTGGACGAAGTGGACGAATTTCACGAAGTGGACGAAGTTGACGAAGTGGACAAAGTGGAAGAAGTTGACGAAATGCAGGAAATGGAGGAAATGGAGGAAGCGGACGGAGTGGAGGAAATGGACGAAGTTGAAGAAGTGGAGGAGGTGGACGAAGCAGATTAAGTGGACGAAGTGGACGAAGTTGACGAAATGCAGGAAATGTAGGAAGTGGAGGTAGTGGAGGAAGTGGACTAAGTAGACGAAGTGGACGAAGTGGACGAAGTGGACGAAGTGGAGGAAGTGGACGAAGTTGACGAAGTGGAGGAAGTGGAGTAAGTGGACCAAGTGGACGAAGTGGAGGAAGTGCAGTAAGTGGACCAACTGCAGGAAGTGGACGAAGTGGAGGAAGTGGACGAAGTGGAGGAAGTGGACGACGTTGACGAAGTGGAGGAAGTGGAGGAAGTGAGGAAGTGGACGGAGAGGAGGAAGGGGACGAAGTTGACGAAGTGGACAAAGTTTAAGAAGTGGACGAAGTTGACGAAGATGATGAAGTGGACGAAGTGGAGGAATGCGAGTAAGTGGAGGAAGCGGAGTCAGTGGAGGAAATGGACGAAGTGGAGGAAATGGACTAAGTGGACGAAGTGGACAAAGTTGACGAAGTGGACAAAGTGGACGAAGTGGACAAAGTGGACGAAGTGGACGAAGTGAAGGAAGTGGAGGAAGTGGACGAAGTGGAGGAAGTGGACGAAGTTGACGAAATGCAGGAAATGGACGAAGTGGAGGAAGAGGACGAAGTTGAAGAAGTGGAGGAGGTGGACGAAGCGGACGAAGTTGATGAAGTGGACGAAGTGGAGAAAGTGGAGGAAATGGAGGAAGTGGAGGAGGTGGACGAAGTTGAGGAAGTGGACGAAGTGGAGGAAGTGGACGAATTGACGAAGTGGACAAAGTGGAGGAAGTGGAGGAAGATGAGGATGTGGAAGAAGTGGAGGAAGTTAACGAAGTACACAAAGTTTAAGAAGTGGAGGAAGTTGACGAAGATGATGAAGTGGACGAAGTGGAGGAAGTCGAGTAAGTGGAGGAAGTGTAGTAAGTGGAGGAAATGGACGAAGTGGATGAAATGGACGAAGTTGACGAAGTCGAAGAAGTCGACGAAGTGGACGAAGTTGAAGAAGTGGAGGAAGATTACGAAGTGGACGAAGTGTAGGAAATGGACGAAGTTGACCAAGTGGACGAAGTGGAGGAAGATTACGAAGTGGACGAGGTAGAGGAAGTGGACGAAGATGACGAAGTTGAAGAAGTCGAAGAAGTGGACGAAGTGGAGGAAATGGACTACCTTGACGAAGTGGAGGAAGTAGAGGAAGTTGAGGAAGTTGAAGAAGTGGAAGAAGTGGAGGGTGTGGACGAAGTGGAGGAACTGGAGGAAGTTGACGAAATGAATGAAGTTGAAGAAGTGGAAGAAGTGGAAGAAGTGGACGAAGTGGACGAAGTGGACGAAGTTGACGAAGTGGAGGAAGCGAAGTAAGTGGACCAAGTGGACCAAGTGGACGAAGTGGAGGAAGTGGAGGAAGTGGAGGAAGGAGGAAGTTGAGTAAGTGGACGAAGTGGAGGAGTGGAGGAAGTGGAGGAAGTTGACGAAGTGGAGGAAGTGGAGAAATGGAGGAAGTGGACGGAGAGGAGGAAGTGGAGGAAGTTGACGAAGTGGACAAAGTTTAAGAAGTGGACGAAGTGGAGAAAGTGGGGGAAATGGAGGAAGTGGAGGAAGTGGAGGAAGTTGAGGAAGTGGAGGAAGTGGAAGAAGTGGACAAAGTGGAGGAAGTGGGGGAAGATGAGGATGTGGAAGAAGTGGACGAAGTTGAAGAAGTGGAAGAAGTGGACGAAGTGGAGGAAGATTACGAAGTGGACGAAGTGGAGGAAATGGACGAAGTTGACCAAGTCGACGAAGTAGAGGAAGATTACGAAGTGGACCAGGTGGAGGAAGTGGATGAAGATGAGGAAGTTGAAGAAGTGGAAGAAGTGGACGAAGTGGAGGAAATGGACTACCTTGACGAAGTGGACGAAGTGGAGGAAGTGGAAGAAGTGGACGAGGTTGAAGAAGTTGAAGAAGTGGAGGGTGTGGACGAAGTGGAGGAAGTGGAGGAAGTTGACGAAGTGGACGAAGTTGAAGAAGTGGAGGAAGTGGAGGAAGTGGACGAAGTGGAGGAAGTGGAGTAAGAGGACGAAGTGGACGAAGTGGAGGAAATGAAAGAAGTGGAGGAAGTGGACGAAGTGGAGGAAGTGAAAGAAGTGGAGGAAGTGGAGGAAGTGGACGAAGTTGACGAAGTGGACGAAGTTGACGAAGTGGACAAAGTGGACGAAATGCAGGAAATGGAGGAAGTGGAGGAAGTGGACGGAGTGGACGAAGTTGAAGAAGTGGAGGAGGTGGACGAAGCAGACGAAGTTGACAAAGTGGACAAAGTGGACGAAGTTGACGAAATGCAGGAAATGTAGCAAGTGGAGGAAGTGGACGAAGTGGACGAACTTGAAGAAGTGGAGGAAGTGGAGGAAGTGGAGGAAGTGGAGGAAGTTGACGAAGTGGAGGAAGTGGAGTAAGTGGACCAAGTGGACGAAGTGGACGAAGTGGACGAAGTGGAGTAAGTGGACCTCGTGGACGAAGTGGAGGAAGTGGACGAAGTTGACGAAGTGGAGGAAGTGGAGTAAGTGCACCAAGTCGACGAAGTGGAGTAAAGTCACCAAGTGGACGAAGTGGAGGAAGTGGAGGAAGTGGAGGAAGTGGACGAAGTTGACGAAATAGAGGAAGTGGAGGAAGTGGAGGAATTGAGGAAGTGCACGGAGAGGAGGAAGTGGAGGAAGTTGACGAAGTGCAGGAAGTTAACGAAGTGGACAAAGTTTAAGAAGTGGACGAAGTTGACGAAGATGATGAAGTGGACGAAGTGGAGGAAGTCGAGTAAGTGGAGGAAGTGGAGTAAGTGGAGGAAATGGACGAAGTGGAGGAAATGGACGAAGTTGACGAAGTGGAGGAAGTGGAGGAAGTGGAGGAAGTGGACGAAGTTGAAGAAGTCGAGTATGTGGACGAAGCGGACGAAGTTGACGAAGTGGACGAAATGGACGAAGTGGAGGAAATGGACGAAGTGGAGGAAGTGGAGGAAGTGGACGAAGTGGACGAAGTTGACGAAGTTGAAGAAGTGGAAGAAGTGGACGAAGTGGAAAATGTGGAGGAAGTGGACGAAGTGGAGGAAGATTACAAAGTGCACGAAGTGGAGGAAATGGACGAAGTTGACGAAGTGGACGAAGTGGACGAAGTAGAGAAAGTGGAGGAAATGGAGGAAGTGGAGGAAGTGGAGGAAGTTGAGGAAGTGGACGTAGTGGACAGAGTTGAGGAAGTGGAGGAAGTTGACGAAGTGGACGAAGTTGAAGAAGTGGAGGAAGTGGAGGAAGTGGACGAAGTACACGGAGTGGAGGAAGTGGACGAAGTTGAAGAAGTGGAGGAGGTGGATGAAGCAGACGAAGTTGACGAAGTGGACGAAGTTGACGAAGTGGACGAAGTCGAAGAAGTCGAAGAAGTCGAAAAAGTGGACGAAGTGGAAGAAGTGGACGAAGTGGACGAAGTGGAGGAAGATTACGAAGTGGACGAAGTGGAGGAAATGGACGAAGTTGACCAAGTGGACGAAGTGGAGGAAGATTACGAAGTCGACGAGGTGGAGGAAGTGGAGGAAGATGACGAAGTTGAAGAAGTGGAAGAAGTGGACGAAGTGGAGGAAATGGACAAAGTGGAGGAAGTCGAGTAAGTGGAGGAAGTGGAGTAAGTGGAGGAAATGGACGAAGTGGAGGAAATGGACGAAGTTGACGAAGTGGACGAAGTTGACGAAGTGGACAAAGTGGACAAATTGGAGGAAGTGGACGAAGTGGAGGAAGTGGAGGAAGTGGACGAAGTGGAGGAAGTGGACGAAGTGGAGGAAGTGGACGAAGTTGACGAAATGGACAAAGTGGAGGAAGTGGAGGAAGATGAGGATGTGGAAGAAGTGGACGAAGTTGGCGAAGTGGACGAAGTTAACGAAGTTGAAGAAGTCGAAGAAGTGGACGAAGTGGAAGAAGTAGAGGAAGTGGACGAAGTGGAGGAAGATGACGAAGTGGACGAAGTTGACGAAGTTGACGAAATGGACGAAGTGGATGCAATGGAGGAAGATTACGAAGTGGACGAAGTGGAGGAAGTGAACGAAGGTGACGAAGTTGAAGAAGTGGAAGAAGTGGACGAAGTTGACGAAGTGGAGGAAGTGCAGGAAGTGGAGGAAGTGGAGGAAGTGAGGAAGTGGACGAAGTTGACGAAGTGGATGAAGTGGACTAAATGGAGGAGGTGGACAAAGTGGACGAAGAGGAGGAAGTAGACGAAGTGGACGAAGTTGAGGAATTGGACGAAGTGGACAAAGTTTACGAAGTGGACAAAGTGGCGGAATTCGACGAAGTGGACGAAGTTGACGACGTGGAGGAAGTGGACGAAGTGGAAGAAGTGGACGAAGTGGACGAAGTTTACGAAGTTGACGAAGCGGAGAAAGTGGAGTAAGTGGACGAAGTGGAAAAAGTGGAGGAAGTTGACGAAGGGGACGAGGTGGACGAAGTTGACGAAATGCAGGAAATGTAGGAAATGGAGGAAGTGGACGAAGTGAAGGAAGTGGAATAAGTGGAGGAAGTGGACGAAGTTGACCATGTGGACGAAGTTGACGAAATGCCGGAAATGGAGGAAGGGGAGGAAGTGGACGAAGTGGACGAAGTTGACGAAGTTGACGATGTGGACGAAGTTGACGAAGTGGAGAAAGTGGAGTAAGTGGAGGAAGTGGAGGAAGTTGACGAAGGGGACGAGGTGGACGAAGTTGACGAAATCCAGGAAATGTAGGAAGTGGGGGAAGTGGACGAAGTGAAGGAAGTTGAGTAAGTGGAGGAAGTGGAGGAAGTGCAGGAAGTGGAGGAAGTGGAGGAAGTGGAGGAAGTGGACGAAGTGGACGGAGTGGAGCAAGTGAAAGAAGTGGAGGAAGTGGAGGAAGTGAACGAAGTGAAGGAAGTAAAAGAAGTGGAGGAAGTGGAGGAAGTGGACAAAGTGGACGAAGTGGACGAAGTTGACGAAGTGGACGAAGTTGACGAAGTGGAGGAAATGGCGGAAGTGGAGGAAGTGGAGGAAGTTGAGGAAGTGGACGAAGTGGAGGAAGTGGACGAAGTTGACGAAGTGGACAAAGTGGAGGAAGTGGAGGAAGATGAGGATGTGCAAGAAGTGGACGAAGTGGACGAAGTTGACGAAGTGGACGAAGTTAACGAAGTTGAAGAAGTCGAAGAAGTGGACGAAGTGGAAGAAGTGGAGGAAGTGGACGAAGTGGAGGAAGATGACGAAGTGGACGAAGTTGACGAAGTTGACGAAGTGGACGAAGTGGATGCAAGGGAGGAAGATTACGAAGTGGAGGAAATGGACGAAGGTGACGAAGTTGAAGAAGTGGAAGAAGTGGACGAAGTTGACGAAGTGGAGAAAGTGCAGGAAGTGGAGGAAGTGGAGGAAGTGAGGAAGTTGACGAAGTTGACGAAGTGGACGAAGTGGATGAAGTGGACTAAATGGAGGAGGTGGACGAAGTGGACGAAGAGGAGGAAGTAGACGAACTGGACGAAGTTGAGGAATTGGACGAAGTGGACAACGTTTATGAAGTGGACAAAGTGGCGGAATTGGACGAAGTGGAGGAAGTGGACGAAGTGGAAGAAGTGGACGAAATGGACGAAGTTGACGAAGTGGAGAAAGTGGAGTAAGTGGACGAAGTGGAAGAAGTGGAGGAAGTTGACGAAGGCGACGAGGTGGACGAAGTTGACGAAATGTAGGAAGTGGAGGAAGTTGACGAAATGTAGGAAGTGGAGGAAGTGGACGAAGTGAAGGAAGTGGAGTAAGTGGACGAAGTGGACGAAGTTGACCAAGTGGACGAAGTTTACGAAATGTAGGAAATGGAGGAAGGGGAGGAAGTGGACGAAGTGGACGAAGTTGACGAAGTGGAGAAAGTGGAGTAAATGGACGAAGTGGAGGAAGTGGAGGAAGTTGACGAAGGGGACGAGGTGGACGAAGTTGATGAAATGCAGGAAATGTAGGAAGTGGAGGAAGTGGGCGAAGTGAAGGAAGTGGAGTAAGTGGAGGAAGTGGAGTAAGTGCAGGAAGTGGAGGAAGTGGAGGAAGTGGAGGAAGTGGAGTAAGTGGACGAAGTGGACGAAGTGGAGGAAGTGGAGGAAGTGAAAGAAGTGGAGGAAGTGGAGGAAGTGGACGAAGTGGAGGAAGTAAAAGAAGTGGAGGAAGTGGACAAAGTGGACGAAGTGGAGGAAATGGCGGAAGTGGAGGAAGTTGAGGAAGTGGACGAAGTGGAGGAAGTGGATGAAGTGGACGAAGTGGAGGAATTGGAGTAAGTGGACGAAGTGGAGGAATTGAAAGAAGTGGAGGAAGTGGACGAAGTGGAGGAAGTAAAAGAAGTGGAGGAAGAGGAGGAAGTGGACAAAGTGGAGGAAGTGGACGAAGTTGACGAAGTGGACGAAGTTGAGGAAGTCGTGGAAATGGAGGAAGTGGAGGAAGTGAGGAAGTTGAGGAAGTGGACGAAGTGGAGGAAGTGGAGGAAGTGGACGAAGTTGACGAAGTGGACAAAGTGGACGAAGTGGAGGAAGATGAGGATGTGGAAGAAGTGGACGAAGTGGACGAAGTGGACGAAGTTGACGAAGTTGAAGAAGTCGAAGAAGTGGACGAAGTGGAAGCAGTGGAGGAAGTGGAGGAAGTGGAGGAAGATGACGAAGTGGACGAAGTAGAGGAAATGGACGAAGTTGACGAAGTGTACGAAGTGGATGCAATGGAGGAAGATTACGAAGTGGACGAAGTGGAGGAAGTGGACGAAGGTGACGAAGTTGAAGAAGGGGAAGAAGTGGACGAAGTTGACGAAGTGGAGGAAATTCAGGAAGTGGAGGAAGTGGAGGAAGTGAGGAAGTGGACGAAGTTGACGAAGTGGACGAAGTGGGTGAAGTGACTAAATGGAGGAGGTGGACGAAGAGGAGGAAGTGGACGAAGTTGAGGAATTGGACGAAGTGGACAAAGTTTACGAAGTGGACAAAGTGGCGTTATTGGACGAAGTGCACGAGGTTGACGAAGTGGAGGAAGCGGACGAAGTCGAAGAAGTGGAGGAAGTGGACGAAGTTGAGCAAGTGGACGAAGTTGACAAAATGCAGGAAATGGAGGAAGGGGAGGAAGTGGACGAAGTTGACGAAGTGGACGACGTTGACGAAGTGGAGAAAGTGGAGTAAGTGGACGAAGTGGAGGAAGTGGAGGAAGTTGACGAAGGGGACGAGGTGGACGAAGTTGACGAAATGCAGGAAATGTAGGAAGTGGAGGAAGTGGACGAAGTGAAGGAAGTGGAGTAACTGGAGGAAGTGGAGTAAGTGGAGGAAGTGAGGAAGTGGACGGAGAGGAGGAAGTGGACGATGTTGACGAAGTGGAGGAAGTGGAGTAAGTGGACCAAGTGGACGAAGTGGAGGAAGTGGACCAAGTTGAAGAAGTGGAATAGGTGGACGAAGCGGACGAAGTTGACGAAGTGGAGGAAATGGACGAAGTGGAGGAAATGGAGGAAGTGGAGGAAGTGGAGGAAGTTGAGGAAGTGGAGCAAGTGGAGGAAGTGGAGGAAGTGGACGAAGTTGACGAAGTTGAAGAAGTGTAAGATGTGGACGAAGTGGAAAATATGGAGGAAGTGGACGAAGTGGAGGAAGATTACAAAGTGCACGAAGTGGAGGAAATGGACGAAGTTGACGAAGTGGACGAAGTGGAGAAAGTGGAGGAAATGGAGGAAGTGGAGGAAGTGGAGGAAGTTGAGGAAGTGGACGTAGTGGACAAACTTCAGGAAGTGGACGAAGTTGACGAAGTGGAGGAAGTGGAGGAAGTGGAGGAAGTGGAGGAAGATGAGGATGTGGAAGAAGTGGAGGAAGTGGACGAAGTTGACGAAGTTGAAGAAGTCGAAGAAGTGGACGAAGTGGAAGAAGTGGACGAAGTGGACGAAGTGGACGAAGTTAACGAAGTTGAAGAAGTGGAAGAAGTGGACGAAGTGGAAGAAGTAGAGGAAGTGGACGAAGTGGAGGAAGATGACGAAGTGGACGAAGTTGACGAAGTTGACGAAATGGACGAAGTGGATGCAATGGAGGAAGATTACGAAGTGGACGAAGTGGAGGAAGTGAACGAAGGTGACGAAGTTGAAGAAGTGGAAGAAGTGGACGAAGTTGACGAAGTGGAGGAAGTGCAGGAAGTGGAGGAAGTGGAGGAAGTGAGGAAGTGGACGAAGTTGACGAAGTCGACGAAGTGGATGAAGTGGACTAAATGGAGGAGGTGGACGAAGTGGACGAAGAGGAGGAAGTAGACGAAGTTGACGAAGTTGAGGAATTGGACGAAGTGGACAAAGTTTACGAAGTGGACAAAGTGGCGGAATTCGACGAAGTGGACGAAGTTGACGACGTGGAGGAAGTGGACGAAGTGGAAGAAGTAGACGAAGTGGACGAAGTTGACGAAGCGGAGAAAGTGGAGTAAGTGGACGAAGTGGAAGAAGTGGAGGAAGTTGACGAAGGGGACGAGGTGGACGAAGTTGACGAAATGCAGGAAATGTAGGAAATGGAGGAAGTGGACGAAGTGAAGGAAGTGGAATAAGTGGAGGAAGTGGACGAAGTTGACCATGTGGACGAAGTTGACGAAATGCAGGAAATGGAGGAAGGGGAGGAAGTGGACGAAGTGGACGAAGTTGACGAAGTTGACGATGTGGACAAAGTTGACGAAGTGGAGAAAGTGGAGTAAGTGGAGGAAGTGGAGGAAGTTGACGAAGGGGACGAGGTGGACAAAGTTGACGAAATCCAGGAAATGTAGGAAGTGGGGGAAGTGGACGAAGTGAAGGAAGTGGAGTAAGTGGAGGAAGTTGAGTAAGTGGAGGAAGTGGAGGAAGTGCAGGAAGTGGAGGAAGTGGAGGAAGTGGAGGAAGTGGAGGAAGTGGACGAAGTGGACGGAGTTGGGCAAGTGAAAGAAGTGGAGGAAGTGGAGGAAGTGAACGAAGTGAAGGAAGTAAAAGAAGTGGAGGAAGTGGAGGAAGTGGACAAAGTGGACGAAGTGGACGAAGTTGACGAAGTGGACGAAGTGGACGAAGTGGAGGAAATGGCGGAAGTGGAGGAAGTGGAGGAAGTTGAGGAAGTGGACGAAGTGGAGGAAGTGGACGAAGTTGACGAAGTGGACAAAGTGGAGGAAGTGGAGGAAGATTAGGATGTGCAAGAAGTGGACGAAGTTGACGAAGTGGACGAAGTTAACGAAGTTGAAGAAGTCGAAGAAGTGGAAGAAGTGGAGGAAGTGGACGAAGTGGACGAAGTGGAGGAAGATGACGAAGTGGACGAAGTTGACGAAGTTGACGAAGTGGACGAAGTGGATGCAATGGAGGAAGATTACGAAGTGGAGGAATTGGACGAAGGTGACGAAGTTGAAGAAGTGGAAGAAGTGGAGGAAGTTGACGAAGTGGAGGAAGTGCAGGAAGTGGAGGAAGTGGAGGAATTGAGGAAGTTGACGAAGTGGACGAAGCGGATGAAGTGGACTAAATGGAGGAGGTGGACGAAGTGGACGAAGAGGAGGAAGTAGACGAACTGGACGAAGTTGAGGAATTGGACGAAGTGGACAACGTTTACGAAGTGGACAAAGTGGCGGAATTGGACGAAGTGGAGGAAGTGGACGAAGTGGAAGAAGTGGACGAAATGGACGAAGTTGACGAAGTGGAGAAAGTGGAGTAAGTGGACGAAGTGGAAGAAGTGGAGGAAGTTGACGAAGGAGACGAGGTGGACGAAGTTGACGAAATGTAGGAAGTGGAGGAAGTGGACGAAGTGAAGGAAGTGGAGTAAGTGGACGAAGTGGACGAAGTTGACCAAGTGGACGAAGTTTACGAAATGTAGGAAATGGAGGAAGGGGAGGAAGTGGACGAAGTTGACGAAGTGGAGAAAGTGGAGTAAATGGACGAAGTGGAGGAAGTGGAGGAAGTTGACGAAGGGGACGAGGTGGACGAAGTTGACGAAATGCAGGAAATGTAGGAAGTGGAGGAAGTGGACGAAGTGAAGGAAGTGGAGGGTGTGGACGAAGTGGAGGAAGTGGAGGAAGTTGACGAAGTGGACGAAGTTGAAGAAGTGCAGGAAGTGGAGGAAGTGGAGGAAGTGGACGAACTGGAGGATGTGGAGTAAGTGGACGAAGTGGACGAAGTGGAGGAAGTGAAAGAAGTGGAGGAAGTGGAGGAAGTGGACGAAGTGAAGGAAGTGAAAGAAGTGGAGGAAGTGGAGGAAGTGGAGGAAGTGGACGAAGTTGACGAAATCCAGGAAATGGAGGAAGTGGAGGAAGTGGACGGAGTGGAGGAAGTGGACGAAGTTGAAGAAGTGGAGGAGGTGGACGAAGCAGACGAAGTTGAGGAAGTGGACGAAGTTGACGAAATGCAGGAAATGTAGGAAGTGGAGGAAGTGGACGAAGTGGAGGAAGTGGACGAAGTTGAAGAAGTGGAGTAGGTGGACGAAGCGGACGAAGTTGACGAAGTGGACGAAATGGACGAAGTGGAGGAAATGGAGGAAGTGGAGGAAGTGGAGGAAGTTGAGGAAGTGGAGGAAGTGGAGGAAGTGGACGAAGTTGACGAAGTTGAAGAAGTGGAAGAAGTGGACGAAGTGGAAAATGTGGAGGAAGTGGACGAAGTGGAGGAAGATTACAAAGTGCACGAAGTGGAGGAAATGGACGAAGTTGACGAAGTTGAGGAAGTGGACGAAGTGGAGAAAGTGGAGGAAATGGAGGAATTGTAAGAAGTGGAGGAAGTTGAGGAAGTGGACGTAGTGGACAAAGTTGAGGAAGTGGAGGAAGTGGACGAAGTTTACGAAGTGGACAAAGTGGAGGAAGTGGAGGAAGATGAGGATGTGGAAAAAGTGGAGGAAGTGGACGAAGTTGACGAAGTTGAAGAAGTCGAACAAATGGACGAAGTGGAAGAAGGGACGAAGTGGACGAAGTGGACGTAGTGGAGGAAGATTACGAAGTGGACGAAGTGGAGGAAATGGACGAAGTTGACCAAGTCGACGAAGTGGACGAAGTGGAGGACGATTACGAAGTGGACGAGGTGGAGGAAGTGGACGTAGATGACGAAGTTGAAGAAGTGGAAGAAGTTGACGAAGTGGAGGAAATGGACTACCTTGACGAAGTGGAGGAAGTGGAAGAAGTTGACGAAGTTGTAGAAGTGGAGGGTGTGGACGAAGTGGAGGAAGTGGAGGAAGTTGACGAAGTGGACGAAGTTGAAGAAGTGGAGGAAGTGGA